>NW_020169846.1:399830-501557 GCF_002117355.1 Postia placenta MAD-698-R-SB12 | reverse complement strand
TTGGTTTGTTAGATTGTTTGGCATTATACGGTCACAAGCCGAAACAATGTGTTTGACCTTGCAAAGTTATTCAAGTGAGTAGACGTTGTGTTGACATGGACGAGGCATTGATATTCTACCCTATGCAGTGTTGCATCGGTCCGTCTCTTTCCATTGACACTCGAACTGTTCGTTAAGCACATACGTTCAGGCCGAGTATGCTCTTGCAGCGAGCACATGTCAGGTCTTATACAACCAATGCCTTGACGTTCGGACACATTGGATAGGTACCGACGATCTTCATTGTGCAATGGTAGGCTATGATTTGTCTACCTCTACAGTATACTTTCGCGCGCTGACCTCGTCTGCAGTTATTATATCTATACAATCTGGATCTGTACGTTTGGCGTTACTCAGTGCGCTCTGAGCTCTTTAGTGAGAATGAATGCAGTACTGGGTCAACGTCCGTACAAGTGGCCCCTCACGATATTTATGGCAAGTCCAATCACCTATTTCCCTCATGATTCTCACAGTGCATTCTTTCCTTTCGCGTAGAGCTTCCTCACATTGAGCTCGTTTAGTAGGTTAAACCAGATCTTTCCATACTTGAAACACTCACGTCGAGTCTATCAGTTCTTGGTTACGGTGGGCTCCCCCTTTTACGGAAAACGTCTTGTCCAGAAGCTCACTATCTACGCGGTGAATAGAGGCGGCTTGATTACGTGAGTATAAAAACCCACGTTACTCGAGTTTCAGTCATGACAGTTGATTCTCGTTTGCATAGTGTCGTACAGACCACACAATTCATTACGGTGAGTTCTTCACAGCCGATGGAACGATGTTGTGTTGAACACAGGGTCAAGTCCATCGCACTGCAGAAGAATTCACTCTATTGGGTAATTTTTCACCTTCCTGGCAGCAAGAGTAAGTGGTCATTTAGTAGCGACATTTAGAACACACGCTCATTCACAGGTGCCGATGGGTCGATGTAGTTTATTTCAATTCTTTCTTGGCTGTGCAAGTATTCTCCCAACTGCATAGAAGGAGTATCTGATACAATAACCGACAGCCTTAATGCTCGTCACTCTTTGGGCGCAAATGACCAGAAGTATCTTTCTAACGGGTTTTCCATGATGGAATTTCCAGTGGATCCTCCGTCATCAAATGAGGATATGTCCTCCAGGCGAGTTCCCCGTTTTCTCGCCCTCACATTGTACTGACATGTACGATATATGTGATTCCAGTGACAGGTTTTCTAGTCATGTCCAGGTCTAAGATGAAAACGTTAAATGACGACGGTTCGATCCGTCGTCGCGATGAGTTTTCCGTGACGTTTCCCCACGCTTGCGAAGCCCAGTTTTCATTCACGCATGTTGTTTAACGATTAAATTGCTGGCTCATTCGCAGATGAGCCTATCACATCAACAGTGCACGGTTCTTTATAGCATTAGCTCACTGACTTTGGTCTGGCTTCTTCCGTTTGTCGTTTGCCCTAAGCTACGCCGACTGGTCGCCGAGATGTGAACGCTCTCAGTTGGTATGCCCTTGCGATTTCGGAATTGTGCTATCCGAGATGCCTTCAAATACGGCGCTTGTTGTTGCTGAGGGTATATGTGGACATGACGTAACTCACTGGAAAGCAATGTTTTCCGGAAAGCACGGGACTCATAACACCTGTCATAAGCCCGCTCGGGTATGATGTCGGTCCCGAGGATCTCAATCATTACTTTCCACAGACACACTGTTCATGTCCAGTGGACCTATCACCGACATCAGAATGGAAGTCGGTGAAATCTATAATTGTGGCCTCCTTGACTCGCACGAAACCTCTGATGATCACAAGGAGGGAACACCCGCTCTGGTCCGAGGTTACGTGGGACAGGTTGTCTTACTTTTTGCATGGCGATAAGTCGATCTACAACGGTTGTTGCGTCCCTACGTGAGAAGACATTATAATCGACGAGCAGGGAATCTATCAGACTACTCCAGCCATATTGATTTGAGCCGTTGTTCGAAAAGGATCATATTATCCATGTGGTCTCCACGGTATGTTGTTCACTCGCCGGTTTAAAACGCGTCACTGTTCACCCACACTACTTTGCCCATAGATACCACAGCTGATACTTTCCTATCTAAACCCGTCATTTATCGTCGTGACCAATTTCTCATGCATATAATTCGCTCTCTACGCTGGTTGGGCATCGTTTGCGCAGGTGCATGACAGATATTTACAGATTATGTTCGGATCGGACGTGTGTGGTGTCTCCGATGGCAACGACGTCGCACCCTGGTCCACAGCACTTAGAAGATGCCACATCCACGCGATTTACATAAGTCGTTACCTTTCTTCAGCGAAATGATATATTATTAACAAGAACATAGCTCTCTCCATATCCTGCAATCTCAACTAACATTACTTCTATACAGCATCGCGTGAAATTGGCGCTTCGCAACCGTCTTCCAACGATCGTATTAAAGCGAACTTATCTCATACCAGACATTCACACAACGATACAGAGCTCAGTATGTCGGATGGTATCGTCCTTCAACCTGCATTGAACGAGGCGCTGGGCCCAGCGTTAATCGGCACGATAGCTGCTCTCGCGTTGGTCATGTCCATCATCGATGCAGCGTCAATCTATGCTCATGCCCAATCCCAGATTGTACGGTTTGAGCTGTGCTCAGGTGATTTACTACGCTGCAGCGTATCCCAAGGACAAATTACTTCTGAAAGGCTTGGTGTGCCACAGTTGTTCCATCTCTTTACAATCTCAGGCTCACTCATGATGCTCCTTTTAGGTAGCTATTCTATGGTACGCCTTTCCTCTCCACTGCTCCATATCAAGGTACTCATGCCCTCTAGGCTCCTCGACACAGCGGCAGCCGTCGTCGATGCCATGGTACGGCATACAATAGAGTTGAACTGTGTCAGACAAGTAACTAGGTCCCAGATTGTATGGCATTACACAATCAAGACAAAAACTGATATTATAACGTTTATCGACGTGTTCAGGTAAGTGGGTTCCGCTGTGAATATAGGCGAAGCTCATAGTCATCTAGCGTTGCGTCGGTCGGTCGCCAACCTCAGAGTCATTGTTCATCTCACTGACAGAGGCATGTTGCGGCAGTCCGAATATGCGCTTGCTGTGGGTGATTTTAAACTATACGGGCACACAAACCTCACCGCTGAGCGCTTTGGACAGGCACCGACCATCTTCATTGTCCAATGGTATGTTGGAAACACTCATTACCGTGGACTGTTTCCCTGACACATTTGCATGTTCAGTTATTATATATATACTATCTGGATTCGTGAGTCACCCTCTTTGTGGGTCTGATCGGAATATATATCATAGCGCGAATCAAGTACTGGCTCACCGCACCTACAAATGGCCCCTGACAATTATCATGGTGCGTTCGTATTCTACCTTGATTGATCACAGTGTTTCCAAATGATGACCTCTTACAATATAAGGCCTCTATGTCCTTGAGCTCATTTGGTAAGGGATGCTGTTCCGTTTACGTGCAAGGAGAACTTACGATAGAGCTCGCAAGTAATTGGCTATGGCATGTACCACTCATCACTTCCCGCATTTGGCTGGGTCTTATAATCGTTCATTCAGTGAATGTCAATTATAGGTACTTGCTGCAGGAACCCATACTCATATCCACCATGCTCATTTAAATGTTCATCAGCATCCATCATCCCTTCTTCCCCGCGGTATTCAGCCAACCAATGGTATGCAACCGTCTATTTTATATCTGTATGTCTGATAATGAGCATGTGTCTAGGTGACCGGCCTCTTACAAACATCAACAGCCACCTTGGTGGATATTTGCGCAACGGTGACCCTGCTCTTCGTTCTAAGAGGGCAAAAAACCGGGTTTAAAGCGTACGTTTTTCAACTTGTCTACGATGATCCATTGATGCTCATGCATATCGCGGCAGGACTGATCGCCTTATTCAAAAACTATCAATGTATGCCATAAATCGGGGAGGTTTGACAACGTGAGATTCTGGCCTTTTAAGACTCTTTTTTGGCTTTACGAACTACATGGCCCCGGTGTTCGTGTAGGATCGTGCAGATTGCGCATATCATTACTGTGAGTTTCAACAGAGGACGCTCGTTATCAAACGGCTATGCTCAGCCTCGGTTTCAGTATGTCGCAACGACGAAGTCTGCATTATACTGGACGATCTTCCATCTCCCAGCCAGCAAGAGTGAGTGCTTCTGCATCTGGAGATATGATGTTGAGATGATATCCCATTACCTCATAAATAGTCCATTTCAACTCATTCCTTGCTGTGTGCGTAATCCTGACTTTGTTCAGAGCCATCTCCTCACATCATTAACAGACTCAACGCCCGTCAATATCTTAATAGAAGTGGACAGAAGTACCTTTCTAACGGCTTTTCCATAATGGATCTTCCGGGCGACCCTACATCTCCGGATGACATACCGCTAGGCGATCGGCAGTACGCATTTCTCTATCATTTGTTCAGAATGGGCAATATTGACCATGCCTCTCGATACATTGGATATGAATCGTTCCAGGCCCACACAATCCATGAATGATACCGTTCCAACAGACGATCACCGAGCATGTCAGGAGTCAGATCTTCAAATTGTTTAGTAATTGTATGAGAAGAGAGAAACGTGTGCCAGTACTGAAATACCCTGTTCCCAATGTTTCCAATGAAACCAGTAAATGAAACCCTAGTACGGGGTCGAGCCAATACTCTACTGCATTTGGCGCTGCTCACCTCTTCGCTGCTCACCTCTGTGATGGCGGCCATACCAGTTGCGCCAGCCGTCCTATAGCGTACTCCTCTCAGTCGGCTAATCATGTATTACTATAGTAGGAAAAAACTCGTAATTACCTCTCGGAAACAAACACAAAACTGGCCTCTAGGATGTTGGAGCGAGACAGTTAAGGCTGGTCCTAGGAGCATGCCCACTCACGATCTCTCGCAACCTCATCGAGACTCCCAGTTGCCAACTGGAACCACCTTGCCCCGAATCACGCTGGCGCGATGGTCAGGCTTCTTAGAGTTCCGTTCTGTGACAAGTTTCACTTCGGCGGCAGCATTCTCCTTGTGCGTAGGTTTGAACACCAGTCACTCATAAGGCGGGCAATCGCATATCTGTCGCTCGCTCTAGGCTACTCCCACCTAGGACGTACTCAAACCCAGTGATGTCAAGAACACGCAGACGTACTAGCGGGTCCAGAAAATCTCGCCTTCGAGTTAGACTTCTCCGCGCGTAAAGTAAGAAGCCGAGGAACGCGTTAACGAGGTAGATGTACGGATCCGTACCGTTGCTTCTTATCCGTGTACCGATGAAGCTGCACATCATATATGGAAATAGCAGTACATATGTCACCTAGCCTGTCTGGTAAGGGTGGTGTTGGGACTTGGTGTACTACAGCAACATGCTTGTAGCTCCGTTAAACGGTCTCCAAAGTCAAGACGGCATACAATATATATTCCCAGGCATACATTGAGTACATAAGATCCTACCTATCAGTCATGATACATCGGCTACTATGATACAGGGACATATAAGGCCCACATGATTCCAAGGACGCTACATCAGGGACTTCCGATCCCGCAGACAGATTACAGATAGAACATGGTTTCCTTCAGCAGGCCCTTGACTCCGCCGTGCCACATACGCTCAGCCTCCTTGAAGACCTCCTCCTCTCCGGTCCCACTCGTCGCGGTCGTCCCACTGTCAGAATGGCCCTGCAGCAGCGCATGAAGATAGCAACGGCCCCGTTCACACGCGAGATCAGCGTAGTACGCAGGCGAGACAAGGCTGACCGCCTTGGTGGCACGAGCAAACATGTAGCTGACGTCGTTCGTCAGGCCCTGCAGCTGGTCGGCCTGGAAGCCAACCTCGTCGTGCACAACATAGTAGTGGGTGGGCCGGGTCGTCCCTTGCAATCCTATAGACAGACGGAAATCAGAATCAGAATTTTGATTGCACAGAATTGTCACGTACCTCCATGCGCTTGCAGGAAGAAGTCGAAGTCGTAAACAGCAGTCACACCGCGATCCACGACGGTTCCTGCCTTCGGGTTACCGAGCTGGTCCGCATGCTGGGCTTCGGTCGGATAGAAGCGGGTGTGATGACGTTTGCCGCAGACGACGATGGTCAACTTCGGAAGGTATGGCTTCTGAGGCGTGTGGAATTTCTTGAACGCCTTCTTGATCTCAGGCATTTCCTCCGCCACGACGATCGCAAATTGTCCCTACAGCTAGCTTAGCACATGGGCGCTCCGCTACTAGAGATTCACGTACCTCTGACACACCGTCCCTGTAGACGAGGATGCGCTGCGGCAGAGTCTTGCTGCGGGCCTGGAAGGCCTTGAGCCTCTCCTCCATCATCGATGCCAGCTCGGTGATCATCTGGACAGAACGTGAGCAGAGCGAAGGACGGGCACAGAGCCGATACATACCTCCTTCTTCGATTCCTGGATCCGAAGCGTCGCCGGGAATTGGCCGTACTGGTTGTCGATGCTCGCCACTACCGCTGCAATGGATGGCGTCCCCTTGACCGTGCCGGGGCCAGGATGCGTCACATCCATGCCGACCAGCATAGTGGGCGCCTGGTTGAGCCAGACCATGTTCCGCTGGTCGAGGCAATGGTTGACGCCTCCCATTTTCATGTTCAGCTTGAGAGCGACGTTCGCATAGTACTGCACCTGCCCTTTCTCCTTGCGGATCTTCGCGGAGTGCACGCACACCGTCGCGACGTCAAGGTACACATCGCACAGATGCTTGATGCCAGAGTAGATGTGCTTATCGCCGTTGGAGAGGATGACAAGGAACATCGTCGGTTTCGGCTTGACGGCCATCATCGCGCTCCGAATCGCTTGGATCGCCTGCTTGCGGATGGGCGGGTCCTTCGGCGGGAGATGCACCTCAGCAAACGAGGGGTCCTCTCGTCCGACATTCATTCCTGACTTGCGGCACATGTCTGCAAAGCCTTTTACGACGAAGCGCAGTTCGGGGTCGTTCGGCCCCTGGAACTCGTCCCGGGGGTTGCCGTCCCGAATGAGCAGCACGGCCCACCTGTCCAGGCGGCCGCCCACGGCGAACTTGACGTCTCGAAGGTTCCAGCTGGCGCGCTCGTCGACGCGAGGCGAGCCCTGGCCGTAGCGGAGGACAGGCGGGTGCAGGATACGCCCGGGCACGACGGCCATCTGGTTCCCAATGCTCACGCCGAAAGCCTTGAGTGGGTCAGGGCCGGTCTTGAACCCAAGCTCATCCAATCCGCGCTCGGTGATCGCGCGCGCGTTGACATTTGGGGGTTGCAGGGCAATACCGATCATGGCAGCAGTGTGATCTTCGGTGAGCTTTCCCCGCCAGGGCTGCTTGGGCAGGATCTCACAAACTTCGGGAGGCAGGAGGTTGCGTTGCTTTGAGTTCTTGCCGCCGACGTCGACGAGGGGTAGGTCGGGATAGCGCAAACGGATGCTATATTCTGGGTTCATTCGATCAGAATCGAGATTACAACGAAAGAGCAACGTCATGGGCACTCACTGCGCTCGAAGTATTGGACGACGGTCACATCGCCATACTCGGGTGTCTTGAACTTGTGTTGCCGTGCATTGACTTCGGCCACTTTGCTGATGCTCTTCGTGTACCCAAGATGTGTAGCTTTGATGCGCACACCTTTCGCGAACGCATTGTATCTGGCGCCGAAACTGGCGCTTGCGAATTCCTGCATCTTCTGCGCAAGGTTCCCAACTTCATAGAATGCGGTGGTGCAAACGTTGACATTAACCATGAGCTGCTTATACGCGGGGCGCACTGAGGAGTAGAATCCGCGCCAAGCCTCTAGTCCGCCCCCCAAGGGAAGAGGTGGATGCGCGGCTGAGGGATGGAAGAATTTGTTCCTGCCCACCATGACGCCGCCACCAGATGGATTGCTCGGGTGTGCAGCCAAAATAAGATTCAAGGCCGCTATGACAGGCAAGATATCGTAGCCACGATACTGACGAGCTCCCTCCAGATACCTTATACAAGCAATAGTCAGCACGAAAACGCGGAAAACCAGAAAGTTGGTGGTGAACACTCAAAAGAAAGGCCAGACTCTTGAGCAGACGATCATACTGGACGGAGATCCATTCTAGTATATCGAATCTCAAGACATCTGGCATCCTCTGAGAGGAGGGAAGTAAGAAGAATGGACACGCACTGAGTCAGGCTCTGCGTTTCGATCTCTTGAGTGAAATTTATTGTGAGTGTATATTCTTTCGACTTCTTCTTATCGTCTTCTTCATCCTCATCAGTGTGGTCCACTTTGATGACCAGGGGCTGAGGAAGCTGAAAGCAGGAGATCATCTTGCTGCTGTGGTCGTGTGCGACTTTGCCTTGCATTCCCGCTTCTGCCCATTCCGTTGTCAACGCCGCCAACTGGAATATCCGCCGCTTGACTCGTTTGACGCTGATTGCGGGCGATATGGCGACATCATACTCAAATAGTGGCCCCTTGGGCACCTTGACTGGAAAGAAGTTGGTGCGCAGCTTGATTTGGGTGCCGGTGGTACCAAAGCCCGGACGCGTAGGCAAGTCAGTGTCGCTGAGGGTTAGGGAACGCAACGCCGACACGAGGGAGTCTTGTGTGCCATCCGTAAGGCGCTGGTCGACGGTCGCGGGCTCGTTAGGAAGGAAGACGCTACCGAATGTGGCAAGGTAAGTAACAATCCCGACGGACGGGGGGCAAGACTGGACTCACCCGCCTGGCTCCCGAGGTGGACCACCTCTGCCCCGACCACGATCGCCGCCACGGAATCCACCGCCACGGTCGCCGCCTCGGTAGCCGCCACGATCTCCTCCTCGGAAACCACCACGGTCGCCGCCGCGATCTCCTCCTCGGAAACCACCACGGTCGCCGCCACGGTAGCCCCCGCCGCCGCCGCCACGGTCTTGATAGCCACCGCGGCCTCGGGACGATGCTTCGCTTGGTGCGGGACTGCCCCGACCAGAGCTTCCACCACGCCCTCCGCCGCCGGCGCGTCCTCTTCCTCTATCTCCGCCACGTCCCCGATCTCCTCCTCTGTTCATACTGTGTTGTGCGTGTGTTCGCTATGTGATTGCGATAGTCGCGTCTTGCTGAGAATAGCGCAAGTGGGGGATTGAGTCAAGGTGGGACCGCACCTCGCGGCCTATTTGATCCCCGCAAGTGCGGACAACGCCCAGTGCAACACCAGAACAAATATCGCCGCATTTCCACGATTTCCCGGACGGAAACTCAGCAACATTACAGAGTACGTGGCCTTATGCTCAGAAAGGCAAGCAGCACAATTACATTTGCCACGTGACATGACGCCCTCACAGCCTTGCACTCGCGGTGGTTCGCGCGCACGAAATGAAAGCTCGTTCTGAGTCATTGCCAAGGTAACTTCCAGGTTTCTGACATCCCGCTGACCCGCTAGAACAATGACAACGGATTGTACAGAATTATGCCAGGTTACAATTTGTCGATAGCTGTCGCACAACTTAAACCACAGGCGCATCCCGGACCAACGCTGACTCCTTCGCCGATGACCTGCGGACCGTGGGTGCGGATGCCTTCCTGACTTCTGCTGTACAAGGTTTGCATAGCTTTCGACTCCGAACGTCCCCCCAAACCCCAATTACGTATTCTGCATTTGGAAACTCGCATTATACCTGCGTCGCAGCCCATCCAGACAACCTCGCCTCGGATTTTCAACTCTGGAAGACAGTGTGTACGGTCAGAGCAGTTGTTCCCTGCTCTGCCGGCGTAGTCCCTATTGTTGCGAGGCCGGCGCCCCGCGGACGCAATCGAGAAGCATCTAGCGATGTAATGTACGCTCGAAGACATCCAAACAGGTATGACCGTCGGTTCGGACGAACGCAATTTGGGACGGGGATGTCCTGTTATTGGTCTGCGGAGTATGTAACTCCACCGGGGTTTGTTCAGAACAAATTAAGACGGCCGGCGATGGGCCAAGTCGGTGCTGATTATCGGATAGGCGCGGTTGGCATTCTTTATCGGCAACATCGTCGATTGAATAAACCGTATCGGGGCCCGTAATGTCCTTGTGGCATGCGTCGATCAGCCCTACCCAATGTACTCAAGGCGACTCTGAGTTGCTGACTAGAGGTGCCTCAAAACAGATCATAGATGACCTGGTACGTGGTAAACGCAAAGGAGGACGCGCAAACAACCTCGTCAATGCGAACAACGCTTGCATTGACAGTCTGTTCCATCCAAGTCGCGGTGATGGCCCTCATGAACTGGGCTGATAAGTGGGTGTTCATGCATGCATGATCGGCGACATATATTATGAAATTTACCTCTTCATTAGATTCAAATAGGCGCATTGAGCATGCCTATTGTGCCAATCAGAATTCCACTTTGTCTCGATATCGGTCCAGCAGTACAAATATGTATCCCTGGGTGTCTAGCTCTGAGGGTTCAGAGTTACCAACGTCAAATACGAGGAAGATTCCCTGCGGTACGTATCTTGATAGCTAACGCATCGGAGTTTTTGTTGTAGGACTTTCCATTACAATTGTCACCCCATTAATACCTCCGCATCCTGAAATTGTCGCCGTCCCATGAATTATATGGTTCCCAGACTGTTAGACCTGCTTTTTGGAACAAAAGGCGCGACCTTTCGCTTGCGCCGTTGGCCGCAGCAACATGAGTATTCCTTTGTCTCTAGTGGCCGTCCTCATCACCATGGCAACTATTGTCTCACCTCGCAGGGAGGAGTCCTCCACGCCTAACATTTGCATTATTGACGTCCCACGTGCAAACATTGCTGTGCTGGACAATGGGTGCTGAGATGTACAATCAGGTGTCCGTCTACCGGTGAGCTCGAGTCGCCCCCATCGTGTCAATGTGGCTGTCCTCACATGCGAAGACTCATGTCAGAAAGACTAGCCCATTCGAGCAATGGCACCGGTTCCGACGAATTTCGGTGTCTGAGAGCAACGTGTTTACTCGGTGCCGCGCTATTTTGCGAAAATGTGGAATATGCTGCGGCATGCGCCAGACGCAGGGATCCGCGAGGGACGTGCTAACAGCATACTGCGGTAGCAGAACGCGTGGCTGACGCATCCGCAATGCCACCAGGATGCAGTGTTGCGTCAGCGAGCAATGCTGTCTGTATGTTATGAGAAAAGGGACTCAAGACACGGTCCCTGCACGCAGATGGGGCCGCTCTCGCAAGTTCTGTTGTAATTTCTCGGCCGCATGAGACATCATAATGATGCTGGTGCCGTCAATTCAATATCAGTTCCTTGGTGAGGACTCGGCACGCGTCTGCCAGGTTGATTTACTTACAATACCTCTAAGATGGAATACCCGCGATTAATCCTGCGCTGTAGTAATTCGTTTGACTGAACTATATCACAGATGCCTCGTATCAACCGTGCAGCCATTGATAAACATAAGGCGTATTGGTCATAGTCAAGCCTCGACCACGCTACTCACTGATTTCTCCTTGGCGCTGCTCGTATAGAATATGTGGGAACCAGTCCACGTCGAAAGTATAGTGCAGCAGAAATGATCTTCCTCTCGTGGTATGACCTGTCATTAGGTTGCGCGAACATGTGTGGACGCGTCGAGAGACGTATAAGCGCCCAAGACGCGCTTGTGGCGCAGGTGCTATACGGTAGCCGCAATGGCAGGCAATTCGGCAGTAATCTCTGCGCAAGAGAGTTTCTGAAACACCCCCTTGTCATGAAATGAATCGCTGACAAGGCTAAAGCTTGAATTCGAATCAAGTGACGGCGAAGAGGCATTAAGCGCCAGGAGCAAATACCTACAAAGAATACTTGGACGACTTGATCGTCTTACATTCGAGCTCTCCTCACAATACCTTGACTCTGTACGGTATCTCTTTATCTGCATTACACTAGAAATAATCGTATACCTATTGCATGCACGCATATGACTTGATCTGATCTGTGCGTATTCCCCTAATCCGGCCGTCTCCGCCGCCGCAACGTGCTTGGAGCATTGTTTGGAACGTTCATTTCGTGAAAATGCCGGTAAGCACCCTCGTAAGCCATGCATGCCTTCAACATCACACAGGGCGTGGCAGTGGCCGCGCGCATCGCGCAAGCTCCATCCGCTAGCGAGCTGCAGGGCGCAGACCTGCCCAAAATCTCATCTCTCCTCGACCGCGCCCGCTTCTTCCTTCTATTTCCTCTATCACCTACAGAACTCCATCTCTTATCCGTCTTCCTTGACGATACCCCTTGATCTAAGCACAAGCACTGTGAATATCTATATGGCACGCACGCGCACGACCTCGAGTCAACAGCCAGCTGTTAACAGCCTGCAGTCCACCACGCCCCGTCCACGTCCGCGGGCGTATGTGTCGTCGAATCCGTCCTCGCGCAGACAGAGCTTGCACACCGTGGCACCCACAGCGAGGGTCCACATCCACTGGCTTTTCCGTTCCAACATTCCTCGCCGCCGCGGCATGCCCATGCCAGCCGACGTCAACAGGCGCAATTTCTTCGGTATTGGAGAGATACTGGGTGTGCTCGCTAATGTACGCAGCAAACGCTCTTTCATTTTGACCTCTACCATGCAAGCTCAC
Organism: Postia placenta MAD-698-R-SB12; assembly: GCF_002117355.1. Classification (NCBI taxonomy): domain Eukaryota; kingdom Fungi; phylum Basidiomycota; class Agaricomycetes; order Polyporales; family Adustoporiaceae; genus Rhodonia; species Rhodonia placenta. Next base: position 488,984 of record NW_020169846.1, on the reverse strand, counting down.
GCGCTGACTATCCAGCCCTCGGAAACGCTCCGTTCGCTCACAGAATCGAAGAAAATGTTAGCAGAGGCTAGGCAGGAGTTGGCTGAAGCACGAGAACGTGCTCAGTTGAGCCCCACGCACACGTTCTCGCCGCTACCCGGTTTCTTCGATAGGCCCGCTGAGCTTAAGGCTATAGAGCGCGCACTACAGGGAGAACCTAGTTTTACTGTGCTCTTCGGTGCGAGCAGTGTTGGAAAGGTGAGTTTTGACCGTCAGTATTCGAGTAGTACCTGTTGCCGCTATAAAACGCGGTGGCGCGCACGAGTGCCTGTTTCATCCTGTCGAGAGTATTCTGATATTCAGGGTTGGACTTATTCCCTTAGACAGCCCTTTTACGCCAAGTCCTTACCCGTTCAAAGTATCACGTTCTGCATTTCGATCTTCGTATCGCTGGATTCGCCGACCTGGCGAGTCTATACATGAGTCTCAAGTGAGTGTCCCTGGCTAACTGCAGCTTTCACGTTCCATGACATAACTCGACAGTCAACAAATGGAGGCGTACTTCATGGCGATTGCTGAGGATCCAGAAATGCCTGGCTACAAGGAGTTTGAGAAGGAAGCTTGGGCATTCAAGGTGAGTAGTGGGTTGCAATGTGGGTTTTATAGGCTGTATGCGTCGTGTGTCCGAAAAGCACGATGTTGTGGCCTTCCATTGCCCATGACAACTGACCAATCGGACTGTCATTTTTCCGTCCAGCACGATCGACTCAACGTGGAACGGCGCATGGCGAGCTCGACTCAATCAGGGGAAACCCTTGCGCACACCAGCATGGGTGAGATCAAGACGAGCGATGTCGCACGGTTGATGGAGCTGTTCCAGGCGAGTCTGTACGTGATCGACGCCAAACTGGCGGGCTGACGAGCAGCTTGTGGCAGAGCTCCCTGTTGCGTTATTGGAACTTCCAGCCTGACCTCTCGGCTGCGTCGTCGTCGAAGACACCCCTGCGGAAGGCGAGCACGGACACCGTCACTTCCACTAGGAGCGACCGTACGCGCGACAGCCGGGTCTCATGGAGGATGAAGCTCTTTGGCAAGCGCAGCAGGCGCGCGGACTCGAAGGCCAGTGACGCTGGGCGTGAAACCATGAATGGTGATGCAAGGCATGAGACAAAGGGCAAGGAGAAGGAGCGCCTCCCACCGGTGAAGAAGATCCCCGTTTTCTTCATTGACGAGGCGCATAAGTTGTCAGTTTTTTTTTCTTGACTCAGAGATATGTCTGCTGAATGCTAGCGTACCCTGGCCGCATGACAGGCCGGCGCTGATACGCTCGGTGGACGCTATGAAGGCGCTGCTGGATGCCATGTTGGTGCTCACGAAGCAGGATCGTTTGTGTCACGTCATACATGCGACGAGCGATCCATTCTATCAGACGTGGTTGCGGCAGCTGAACGTAATGCAGCACTGTAAGGTATGCACGATGCCCCGCATCAGGCGGATCATACACCTGACCTTCCCTTCCAGATCATCACCATTGGCGATTATTCGAAGGGGGACACAAGACGCTTTTTCCGGGAGAGGATTCTACCTATCGTCCCTGAGCCGCTCCGCTATGGCTTGGACTTTGAACGCCTCTTTGAAGCTTTCGGAGGAAAGTTGGCACACTGGCAGGACTTTATCACGGACTACAGTCAGTCGCATTGCTGTGCATACCAGTGTGTGCCACGCTGACACACATTTTGCAGTCAACGCGAACGGAAAGCTGGACAGTGCGTTTCACACACACCCTCGGCACTCATATTCGCAGATGCTCAATACGTTCGCAGTCAAACAAAGCTCCCATTTCTTGCAAGCGCATGCGCTCCTTAACCTTCACATCATACATTCGGCCCAGTCTCCCCCTCGCCCTAGTGGTTCTGGTACGGAAGGCGCTGGCGAGGCCGCGCCCGATCCAGACACCCATGATGGGTCGCAGCGTGCGATCCATCGGCTCTCCCCTCCGCCCGGCTCGAATAACGGGTTCCGTATCTACTCTCCTCTTGTTAACCCCCACGCAGCACCATCAACGTTTGGGGCCACTAACGGAGATGGACAGGACGCGCCGGAGTTCCGTGCGGACTTCACGGCGATACAGCTGCTGAAGGTGATGAATCGTCTTGCGCAGCCGGGTGCGCGTTCGCTGCCCTATTTCCTGCTCTGCCGCGAGATGGGTGTGCGTGCGGTGGACGGTATGGTGCGCGGGCGGATCCTGGACCTCAGGTGGACGGACCCGATCACGAAGGAGGGCGTGGACGGCCGGGCAGTGAGCATGCGTCTGCGAGACAGCACGCGGATCCGGGACAGCGCACGGCTGCGCGAGAGTATGCGCGTCCGGGAGAGCGTCCGCGTGCAGCTCGCGGCAGGGAGCAGCGCCACGGCAGTGAACGACTACGGCGACGTCGTGCCGTCAGAGGAGGGCGAGATGGTACCGATGAACGAGGACGAGCTCATCCGGGCGAACGAGCGGTTGATGGATAACGGACCGGAGGAGTTCGAGGAAGACGTCGTTGGCCCGAAGCTGGTGCCCATCACGCCAATCATGCGATATGCCATGCGGGAGGTGGTGCAGGAGTATTATGACGACGACGACCAGACGGTGTCAGAGTATGCATCTCTCTCCGAGGTGGAGGAATATTGAGGTCTCATTCCGTCCTACTGGTATGCACCGCTTATGTGGTCGTTTGCGTGGCGCTGGCTCGTCCTTGAAATGATATGTGTACTTTTCGCACCAACCCTCTTTGTAAACCTTGTTTAATAGCTGCCTGGGTGTAGTGTTTTGTGTATTACAGGCTGTCCTCACTATTTTCTGAATGTAATATCGTGAGCGGCATTTGAGGATGTCCCATTGAGGCAAAATCACGTTCAGATCCGATCATGCAAACGCGCGCTTATGTGAACGATCTGAGCAACACCCAATACTGAGTCTCAAGCTGCTCAATCTCTTCAAAGTATAATGACTAGCGAAGACGAAATTCGTGCCTTTATTGCGCAGCACCGCATATTACTGGCCAAAGAGCGCGACGCTGAAGTACAACGGTCTTCACTGTTGCTCTCAAACTGTAGTCCGAGACTACTGGAGCAGAAAGGCCTCGCACTTCTCGGCCTCGGAGTCGTCAATGTCAACATAGGTTTGGGAGCAAAGACGTGAGCGGTCTGAACGCGCAGATTGTCCCCGGAGAGCTGACTACATCGAAGGACCTCGATCTCAGACTCGTCGAGCTAGAGCGGCCGACAGCATACCACTCATCACCACTCTTCCCTCCGCATACCCTGAGGTACGTCTAGAGTGCACTAAGTACAGCGCCTGCACTAAGGGAGCAGGCCCGGAGATCTCGCACGCGTCGAAGAGCATATCGCAGATTCTTCGCGCAAGAAGGCGAGTGGTGCTAAAGGCAAGAAGACGGATGCTAGTGATGGATCGCACCGCCGCGCGGCAGAGGGTGTCATATACAAGGTATGACGGCAGCCATTCCACGAGTCCTCGAGCTCAATATATGCAAGGTATCCGATGTTCGAATCGTAATAGCGCTGGATGCATCAGAATCTAGCGGCGACAATCTGGATTTACCTGAAAGGTGTCGGGTGGTCAAATTGGCCAACAGCGTGACCTATGATAGGTACGTTTCTCAAGATTTGCGTGAAGGCTCTCGGCTCTCAATGTGGACATAGAATGGACAAAGCCTTGGATCAGCTAGAGAAAGTAGTGCTCTCCGAGGGCAGTAACCCTGTATGTAGTACCCACTGGGACGAGATTTTCTCCAGGACTGACGCATAACATATTGATATCTAGGCGGGTGACCAGTCTGCGCCGAGACTCACGCCTCTCATCCGTGTGCTGATGGGGATGCAGGCACCGTCAGAACGCGTGCCAATGAGAGACATTAAGTTCTTTGATGACGGTCTGAATTCCAGCCAGCAGGATGCTGTGCGCTTCGCCCTCGAGTCGCCAGAGGTGGCTTGCATCCATGGGCCGCCAGGGACAGGGAAGACACACACGCTGATCGAGATCATACGTCAGCTCACGTCGGTATCCGAGCACAATGCGCGCCCCCTGCGCCTGCTGATATGTGGTGCATCGAATTTGGCGGTGGACAATATCCTGGAGCGGCTTCTTGCATTACCCTCTCGGACGGGCAGTGAGAAGCTGAGGGCGACGCGGATTGGGCATCCAGCGCGTATCATGGCGCATGAGGGCGTACTGGATGCGACGCTAGAGGTCAAGGCCAGTCGGAGTGACCAGGTATGCTCGTCGTCGTGTAGCTTTGTATGTGCCAAGCGTGCTGATTGATTTGGAAACGTGCAGGCTGCTCTGGCGAAAGACGTGAAGAATGAGCTGGAGGCTGCACTGGACATGCTGTCAGGGAAAGGCAAGGGCGCAAAAGGGAAGGGGCCACGGGGAGCGGAGCGGAAGAAGATGTGGGAGGAGGTGAAGGCGCTGCGTAAAGAGTCAGTCTATGCACTACCCCGTGGGCCACTGTCGGGCTAATCAGAACAACGTTACAGATATCGGCAACGCGAAGGCGGGGTGGTAGAGTCCGTCCTCGGCGAATCGCAGGCAAGTCACCGTTTGCGACATTAGAATCTATGATGGTGATGATGACCGTCGTGCATTGCAGGTGGTCATTGCGACATGCTACTCTGCGGGCGGTCGTCAGCTGCGCAATCATCAGTTCGATGTTGTGGTCATTGATGAGGCGACGCAGGCTATGGAAGCGGTGATTGAGATACAGATGTTATCGCTGAGAGCGGATGACTGACTTTGCGACCTGGCTATAGGTGTGCTGGATACCGATATTCAAGGCGAAGAAGTTGATCCTTGCCGGGGATCCGATGCAGCTACCACCAACGATTCTTGCTGTTGACAAGAAGAGAAAGAAGAAAGCTGGCAAAACTGAGAAGGCCAAGGGACATGTCAACGGGTCACAGAAGGCGCAGACTCCGAAATTGCAGAAGAATGTCAAGCCCCCAAAGACGGCTGAACCATTGCCTGCAGCGAGCAAAGATGAGACAGAAATGCCGCCCGACAGCGCATCAACAGAGTCTGACGACGGCAGCGACAGCTCAGGGTCAGATGACGACGCGGAGAACGATGTAGCAGGTGAGGCTGCTACGACACGGCAAGCGAAGGCCCGCAGTGACGGCGGGAGGCGGACGGAGCTTCACGTACCCCGCTCATTAGAGACAACTCTGTTCGACAGACTGGAGAAGATGTATGGCCCGGGGATCAAGCGCATGCTGAATGTGCAGTACCGGTACGTGTCGTCTCTACACCACAGACAATACAGACGATGGGAGCACATATCTGAGAGTCTGCGTTGACATTTGCAGAATGCACGAACAGATCGCTGCGTTCCCGTCGAAGGTGATGTACCAGAACAAGCTTGCAGCACACGCGTCCGTCGCCTCGCACCTCCTGCGCGATCTGCCCAACGCACGAGCGGAGAACGATGAGGACGAGAAGGAGGTTCTTGGCACGCCGGTCGTGTTCTTTGACACGGCAGGATGCGAATATTACGAGCGGACCGAGGGAGACGGTGACGAGGGCAGTCGGTGCAACGAAAACGAAGTAACTGTGGTCAAGAACCATGTGGATCAGCTAGTAAGCCTGGGCGTCATCTTGTGTCGTGAGTCGAATTGACATCCTGCGAGGTTGGAGCAGGCATCCTGCCGTCTCAAATTGCCATTATTACACCGTGGGTGACGTTGTTGGAGGCGTAGGGTGAATGTGCTGATGAGACGACAACAGGTATCAGGCGCAAGTGTCGCTCCTGACGACACTGCTGCGGCCGGTCTACGGTCCTGATCTCGAGATCGGGACGGTGGACGGGATGCAGGGCCGGGAGAAGGAGGCTATCGTGATCAGCCTTGTCAGAAGCAACGAGACGGTGGGTGTTGTGCAACGTGTTGAGCGTCGCACACGCTGATTGAGTCTGGGTAGCGCGAGGTTGGGTTCCTGAAGGACAAGCGAAGACTGAATGGTGCGCAATATGACGTTCGTCCTATGACATGAATTTAATCATCCACTCCGTAGTTGCCATGACGAGAGCAAGGCGACATCTGGTGCGTCTGCTGTCTGTTCCAGGTGACGCGGCCGCTGATCATGGTGCCAGTGCATTGTTGGAGACTCGTCTACTCTGCAGCATGGAGGACGTTTTCTCAAGCAGTGGATGGGATGGCTGGAAGGTCATGCCGACGTACGATATGCTGGCATCGAGTGAGCGACCTGCAGGGACGGCTGGGTGGATTACCATTTCTTCTTCTGGCTAGTTACTTTGTATATTGGCCGCACCGTAGAAGCACCGGTGCCTCCCAGGAGTGCGCGCGCAATCATCATGCACAAAGCATTGGCTGCTAACTTAGTAAGAACATGGTGTTCTCAGCAGCCAATGCTGTGTGCATTTCACCGGCACGCCCCTGCTGGGCCCCGCGCCCTTAGAGCCAGATCAGCACACTGCTCTCGTAATACAAACGCGTCCGCGTTTGAATTAGCCAAGAGCCATCGATAGGACAGCTCGCCGTTGACGATCACTGAAGTACCGGTATCCTGGCTTCAGCATGTTCCTCTGTCGGGTAGCATACTGTGGAGTACGGGGTTTTGCAAAACATTTTGATGCCTGGGCCTATGTGCTCAAGCGAGCAAAATAGCTACTGTTCTACCAATCAGGCATCATTCCTAATGGTCCTGGCAGTTCGTATACCAAGCTTCAAGGAAATCCATGATGAATTGCGAGCAGTAGAGAGGTGCCGGCTGGAAGCAGCTCAAGTGCGGTAGTTCTGCAAACTCTGTCACTCACGGGTCACGCCGGCAAGTTCAAACTCCGCCGTGGCAGAAGCTGCAACAGCGCGACCAAGCGTGTCATCTGCAATCACGTTTGAGGGCGGGGATTGAATCATCACGCATGGTGGCAGGGAATGTCACGTTCATTTTGCAAACCATCCACACACCGCGATTCACTCTATTGACAGCATATCGGGCTGGAGGATCAAGAAAGGCATGGTTGGAACATACTAAATCGGATGTCCGATTGGGGACAACGGCTCATAATCACTGTACATCTGTCTTATCAAGAATTTGCAGAAAGCCATACAAAGTGTCTTAAGGCTCCCATTCCACAACAAATCTATTTCTCCTCAATCGGCTTCACAAGTAGACTACAATGTATGTCTATAATGTCATACAAGTGTCAGAAGTACAGTCTTAAAGGTAGAAGACGAGATCACGGTGTTTTGCAAAATTGATCGACTTTGCAAAACCCCGTACTCCACAGTATGCCGCCGTCAGGGCAATGCGTCCATGCTGATTTGCTAGGACCCCGGAAAGTCCCCCCAGACGTCTGATCCCTCAAAACCCCGAAAATGACCCTAAAAATGACCCACTTTTGGCAGTATTTTGCGTTTTACGAAATCATTTTGTCATTGATCCCTCCCAGAATCGGTGAGTAGACAGTTCTCCCCAAGATACATCGAAATATGCAATGTGCCTGAAATCCTCACGCTTAGATCGTGACAAACGGTATCTTATCTACCCCGAAATGGGGTCTGCGCGGGATCAGAGCTCTTAGCCGGGGTCCTGTTCTCATCTGCCCTCGGGCCGTATTACCCCGACCGTCTCCTGGCCGCCCTCGACCTTTGACCAGCAGGCAGTTATACCGTTATACGCGTGCTTTCAGTGAGGATACAATGCACGGTACAATCACAATATTAAAACCCATCTGACTAACAAACACGCCATAGTACTGCGTTACATTACCAATACGGAAAACGGATGCGATCGTGAATAGCTCTCGATATACTCGAATAGATCAATGCGTACATATTGTGTTGTAGTTAGTGATCACACCATATTATCTATAATATGGCTCACTGAGAAATGTTTCCGTGCTCGAGGCAAGAAACACTCACAACCAGTGGGATTGAAAGCACCCGTGCGGCCTGTCGCTCTAGAGCGCAGTGATGTCACCTCTGTATTGATTTCAGCGGTCCACTCTAAGCTGTGGATAGAGCGATCGGACTGATGTCCAGGAGCATTCTGTACAGGATTGCTCTCGATATCGTTTGGTTCCCGCACGAGGTGCGGCAGTTCAATTGGATCCAGTGGCATTTGCGGCAGAGCTTCCGCCAACCAATTGAGCATTGCGACTATTTGGCGTTAGACCGGGTCAAGTTCTGAGTGGCTGAGATTTACGTACGGAAGTTGGACTTTATAGCGGCTGTCGACATGTCAATGCTATGTATATTCCATATTTTGTCGGGACTACTGGAATGTTGAAGCGACTCGGTACTCGCCTGGTATGTATCTATCAAGCACCAGAAGGGCAGAAAGCTTAGTAGACTCACAAGTAGGTCTTGACGCATCAGATCAATAGTCCTCTTGTTTGCGTAGATGCGCTTCTTGAGAGGATTCAGCCCGCACCACGCAGGCGAATATTGACTGTATAGAGAGGCACCGCGTCCCTCTAGAGACAGGCGAAGTATGGCTGTTCTCATACTAGGGTTCGCACTGAATAAGATAACGACAAGAATTACAAGAATGGCTTGGGACTATACTTGGGTATTGACTCCCGCAGGTCGTCGAGGATCCTGCGCGTTTTCTCGTCAAGCTCTTGGCCAGGCACGTCTTCAGCTTTGATGCGAGCTATGTAACGTTCCATATCATCGAGTGTATCAATCGCCCTTTCGATGATTGCGGGAGCTGAGTAGTATTCCAAAGCTTTATTGAGTGTGGCAAGGGCGGCTGTCACAAGTCCATGAAAAAAGGTGTCTTTTACTAGACCAGTGGGTTGTTCTGTCATATCATAAATGAGAAGGGCGCAAAACCGAGGTGCGGGACAATCGCCAAAGTGACTGTGCGGCAGGGTGGGGAAAACAGTGTTTTAAGTATTACCTTCAAAGAATATCTCTCAGTGGCCTTGAGAACGCCGCGCGGCAAGCCAATCGATGCTCTGAAGCAAGGCAATGCACGAGACGACATCATGTTGAGCCTTAAGCTAACGATCTTCGTTACGCAGCGCTCCCGCAAGCTGACCTTGTCGCCGCATTCATCGTGGAAAGCTCGGAGTCTAGTGGTGGGTCCATGTTTGGCCGCTGTTTGGCAAATTCAAATTCTGGTCACGAGTACTTTCCCATCAGCCACGAAAGCATCACGACTCTGAGCAAGGATGCAGCCTTTGACTGAATTGCACATCGACGACGTCCGCTTAGCTCAAACTGAACATGGGCCCAGAAGAAGAACAGGCAGAGATCCAATCATCGCAGGAGCTGTTCGCGCAGCTTGGTGAAGGGGAGAAAGCGTGGAGAGATCGTCAGCCATTCCTTCAATCTCGTGGGTATATGCTACGACCGAGGTACCGTCCCGGATGGGTGCCTTCATGGAAGGGAACGAATCGGCATCCAATAGACTTTGAGGACCATATTCGACTTCCGGTAAGCGAACAAATTTGAGGTGATGATTGATTATTACCATCAGCTTGTTTCGTGGCTGTAGATTCGGAGACACCTAATAGATGCGACTAGGATCGAGGGCGGACAAATTGTGTACATCAAGCGAGTCAAGACAAATGATGCAGAATCCACAATTGCTACTCTGCTTCGTGCTCCACCTCTTCGCGACAACCCCGCGAACCATTGCGTTCCAATATTGGACCTATTCGAGGACGATGTCGACTCCAGCATTTCGTATATGGTGATGCCATTCCTGCGCCTCATAGACTCCCCTGAATTTGAGACCGTGGATAACCTTATAGATTGTGCCGACCAGCTTCTGGAGGTGCGTTACGACATTGTCAATAGATCTCCAACGACCCTGATGTAAGTACAGGGTCTTGTGTTCCTGCATGATCATGGCGTGGCCCATAGGTAGTCACCCACTATCAACTTTTTACAGACGTGTTGATCGAATGTACAGGGACTGCACATACAGAAACATCTTGATGGAGGCCACAGCGCTGTTCCCCAAGAGCTTCCATCCGGTGTACGACGAGCTGCTCCCAGATGGGTACACGCCAGCACCTATCCTATCCCGCATATGTGTGCCGGTCAAGTATTACTACGTTGACTTTGGGATATCCGTGTTTATCCCACCAGACGTACATCCCAAGCTAGCCATCGGGCCGCACGGTAGGGATAAAGAAGTTCCCGAGTTATCGGAGACCGTCCCATACGATCCATTCAAAGTCGACATCTTCATCCTCGGCAATTTCTTCCGTCGCTATTTCTACGACGTGAGTGCCCCGTGTGCTGAACCGTGACACGCAGCTCCTGATTCACCATGCGGCGCCCCTAGAAATTCTCCAACGTCGACTTCTTCCTACCTCTGATCCGGTCGATGACGCAGGAAGTGCCCACGTCGAGGCCGACTGCGGCAGAAGCACTGGCGCAATGGAAGACCATACGGTGCCGTGTGTCTGCTGTGCACAGGGCATGGAAACCACGGGCGCGTGAGGATCCCTGGTTTGCCAGGGTCGGATACGATGTATATGCGTTGTTCAGGACGGTGTATTATGGTGGGAGATACATTGTCGAACGATCTTCTGAGCTGCAGGGCTGATCATTGTTTGGGCTGGGGGAGTTTCTACCCTGTCCGCGGCATGCGAACTGTATCAGGAGGAGGTTTTGGATGGATGGGAAGTTTACCATCTTGTATACAATTTGATTTCGTTGGCAGTCGTGCCACTGGCGTACGTGATCTGCTGCAAACAGAGATATCCTTCACTCTTGAGATTCCTAGCGACATATGCAATTCAACGTGTCTATTTGTGACTGTCAACAGCACAGCAGCAATGGCATCGTGTCCACAGGGAAATCGTGTAATCGAACAGGCTCCTAAAACCATCCGTCCGGTGAGTTCACGCTCCTACATACTAGAGCGCAACTTCATGTTTTGTACGAATAAATAGAGCAGGTGTAATATTGCCTAATATATTATCGTGATCTAGGTTTATGCGGCTGGTGAGGAGGTGATGTCACCAGGACGGCTGGCCAGTGTTATGCCCGGGGCATGCCCGACTGCGCGCCCATTGCACGATCGAGCATGTCTCAATACTATTTAACAAGGCAGATGCTCAAAAAACTCGAAGCAGGTTGTTGTGAGAACGACGCCGGAAAGACCGCCGGCAGACAACGTCCTCGATGGACAGGGATCAATGGGTGATTAGGTTACAAACCGATGGGGCTACCTACGGCGCGCGACGCCTACATAAGTCCTATTCCCACACCGGCGCACGACCACGTGACCCGGGCCGGCAGCAACGCTTGCCCGACATACCCAAAAGTCAACAGTTGTTGGGGTCCCGCATGGCGCTTTTGGTTGCAGACAGCAGAGTCTATTAGGCTGTCCCCTCAGGGTGGCATTGGATTGAATGGTCGATTCACAATTTACTATGGGGTGTATAGGGTTGCTCATGGCCGCATTCGCAAGCCTTGGGTTCACGAAGCACTGGACTTTTTTGATAATTCTCGTGTCAATAGATGCGTTGAGACCTTTTTTACACCTGTAAATATTTTCAGTGCAATGCAATGAGTTTTACTTGTACCGGCACGAATCTGCGAGGACGACTCGTTTTGAGGGTGTCATAGGCATAGAGTTGCTCAAATCGTCACGGCATGTCACCGCGACAAGTTCATACTCCGACGCAGCAACATCGAGACGAGCATGGTCTTGTAAACGCATCTGTGCGACGTATGTGCATGACTTGCTTAATAATTTGCACACTAATCATCATGCGTACCACATCGGATCGGGTTGAATTTAGATGAGATGAAAGCACCCATACCAACGTCAGTCATCGTATGTACCTTGTTGTTGCAACCAAGCACTGTCAGCGACATCTCTCCCAACTTTACAGGAATAGACAAATATTACAAATTATTGCATACGCTGCACGCGCAATGCCCAGAGTGAGACGAGCACGAACAAACACATATTTACGAATAATGACATGCACGGGCGACGGCTACATGGGAAAAGACCGATTGAGAGTAGCGTAGGTTAAGACTAGTATGAGCTAAAGCAGCAAAAGGAAAAGAAAAAAAATGAGATGGGATGGTGGTGATACATCATATGTGCGGCCGCGAGAGCGAGAGCGATCTGGACAGACGGACGGTCGATCAGAGCAATCCAGGGAGTGGAAAGTATAGTCCAGGATGGCGGGACAGGGAACGTGGGAAAAGGTCTAGGGGAAGGGCTAGGGCTCGGAGCGGTGCGTACAATAATTTTCGATAATCCTGTGGTAGTAAAAGCTTCGACTGACGCATGGGACATACGGGCGGGGCGTGGGCTTATACCGCGAGAAGCAAGTTATTCGGCCACTTCGCCGGCATAGCGGTCGGTCGTTGGCACCTCGGTGGGGTAGCGCGGCCAAGATACGGTGAGCATGCCGTCGGAGAGCGACGCCTGGACGTGCTCAGTCTGCGTGCCGGGCGGAAGGGCGAGTGTGCGATGAAACATGCCGTACTTGATTTCCTGCGCATGGTAACCACGGGGAAGGCCCGCCGTATTCCCTTCGTGAAGCTGGAGAGCGGATGGCGGCGACGGTGAAGCAGAAGGGTGCACGAGGTTGTGAAAACGCCGCTCGCCCTGGATGACGAGCGTCCCGTCCTCGATGCGGACGGAGATGTCATCTTGCTTGAGTCCCGGCAGCTCGAGCATGGCAACGACGCGCGGGCTGGCGGGATCGTCGCATAGGTCCATTCTGTAAGAAGGGATAGAGCTAGTGAGCATGGAACAAAGGAGCGGGAGAAAAGTTGATAATAGAGCAGCAGCAGTCGTAGTAGGAAGCTTACCTTGGCTGGTATGTCCGAGGCGCGTTTGCGGGGCCGCCTGACTGGCGCTCGCGCCGGCGGAGTAACTCGCGCAAGAAGGTGCGCGCGAGTACGCGGTCCATGGCGCGGAAGGCAAATTCGTCGTTTCCGGGGCTACTGGTCGGGTGGCGGTGGACGCGGGTCATTTTGTGTGTGCTGGGTGCAGCGACGACGACGGTCATGGGGAAGATTGAGTGAGTTGGGGATGCCGCAGAATTGAGGGCTTATATAGGGGCGATGACTCGACTCTGGAACCGCTGCGTGGGGTAGGACAGAGTTGCCCCGGATTGGTGGTAAGCGTGGCGCAGAACGAAAAACATGTCGGTGATGAGTCAAGGAATGCGGTCAGGCCGGGAGAGTGGTAGCAGCGTGGACAGGATGCAGTGCTCCGACGGCCCACTCCCTTTCCCGACTGCGCAATGCGCTCGGCCGCGGCGCGCTGTGCACGTGATGCGCCCGAGGCGATGTGCAGCTGTGTCTTCTCACTCAACACCGCACAGCTGCGATTTACGTTGCCGCGAATGCTCTTCATCGCCCTCCGTGAAGCCGACGGCACAGCGCGACTTTGACTGTTTGTCTCCGGGATGCAAGCGTCGGACGCGCCTGATCCCGTCTCTGTCATGCTGTCTCGGGTTGCGCAGACCTCGAGCTGACATGCTCCGTCTCATGGTCGACATATCTCCTAACGCCTGGCTGACTCTTCCTCGTCGTGAATGGCATTTCTCCTCACACGTTTTAGCCAGCCTGGCGGCTGCATGACTAATCGCGTCGGCATTTTCTAACAACAATTCCAGTGCGATCCGGAAAGATCCAGCACAGGAATGTATATGCTGCGAGCAAACTCGATCATGTTCGCTGCAAGACCGGGGACAGGGCGAAGCGTCAAGCAGCTATCCCGGTCTCGAGATTCGTGCCGCAGTGGGAGCATCAATATCTACGTAAGGTCACACTGGTGGAGTCGAAGGCACGTCGTCAAATTCGGGGCTGTGCAGCGCGTCACTGTCATGCCCCAGAGGCGGGGCTCAGCACAGTACCGTATGACCGGCACACCGATCGCAAGTGCCCGGATATCCAACGACTGCTGCGCGGGATCTCCAGAGGGGCGGTACTACTTGTGTATCCTTTGTTTCCCCCGCGGATACTCGTTGCCGGCCAGAGCAGTCACTCTTCGTGAGCATGCTGCGCTCAATCTTATTGCCATACCTGTCGCTGTCCGAGCAGGCACGAAGACCAGTCAAAGCGCGCGAGTCAGACGCACCCATACCCTATGATACATAGCGACAGATCCGCTGATGTCAGGTCCGCCTTCCTCCTTTGTCTCCTCTTGGAATCTTGCCCACGAATATGACTGGATTCTACTTATCTGTGCCTGCTTTATGCCCCCACAGACGTCACCGTGGGGTGCCGTCGGACGAGTCAGAGTGCAATGCTGTCGCACCTCACATAGCCGCAATAGGTGCACAGAGCCCAAGACGCCCCGAGCATTGTTTGGATTTCGAGCGCAGCACGCTGGGCCTCACGGACGCCGGCGGCAGGATGGGTCATGGAACCCGGGGAAGGGCGCCCCGGCGCTACAAGTGCGAGACGCCCAAGGGACAGCCTACAGATTCGTCCCAGGCGTCTAGACATGCTAGAGACGACACAGGGCTACAGAGCAGCGCTAGTTGTGCACCGTGTCCAAGTAGATGAGCGACGTGTACTTCGCTGGCTGTGTTCCGCAGAGACATGGCACGCGTCTGGATATCCGACGGGGAACGCGCCACGAACAGGACTCGCCAATATTAATACGGTGGGCGTGCGCGACGCGACAGAATAAATAGGCGAGGATAGTGTACTCGTTACATGCTGTCTAGCTTGAAGGTCTGCACGATGTGGGGGGGATCCTCCGCAGCCTTTCTACGTCCAGATTGCTTGCACGTCTGTATGATCTTCATCTGGAGGAACAGTTGGTAATGCAGAATGCCGTTAAATGCCTCAGCGACCCCGAGGGCGGTCTGCTGTTTGCAACCGGTATGGTAGTCTCCCACTCTACATTACGATCTTTCTAATGAAGGGAAGACGGTCGTAACATAAAGGGAGTATGGGGACTCACGTCGGCGTCAGAAACATATATCTACGCTACTTACCTTTATGGAGCCGGCTGTGGCAGTGCTCTTTGCTAGATGCTTCACTGGCGCTTGTGACAAGACATTCCGGCGACGATGCTTGCCGTGGCAGCTACTGCTAAAGTACGACACACAAACTAGAATACTGGTCCGGGAAAGGGCCTCACATAGAACATGTAGTTAGGCCCCGCGTCACGGTATTCTGATCCTGCAGCTGTGTTGGAACTTGGGATTGTGGCGAGCGCATGCCATCGCGGGTGTCATTGCTACGACGCGTGCCACGAGCATGTAGAAAATCATATATGCTGTTTTTTTTTGCCTTCTTCTGCATTTGAAGAACCACCGCCGTGTGCACATAACACTGCCACAACCTTGTGCGGGTTTCAAGTAATTGTGAACTGCCAATGAAAACGATGAAGGCAAGCGCGGGTATCGTACGCCAACGACCTCGGCCGCCATCCCACCATTTGATCTATTAGTACGTGATCAGCCCTGTCGTCGGGGCCCGAGGGCCATTCAACACAGAGACCTCCCAGAGCGGCAGTGTAGATTCGAACATGAGCCACTCCCAGTCGTCGCAGTCGAAATCCCGCGTAGCAATCTTGAACATCGGCCACGGCGCGGAGAGGGCGACCGAGCCATCGCTTCTGCGCTCGACCTCCCTGAAACGGCCATTGACGCCGATCACCTGCAAGCGTGGTGCTCTCGAGGCCAGCTGCTCGACGTCAAGCACGGGACCGCGCTCGTGCTGTTCCTCGTGGACGTAGATAAATCTAAGCTCGGAGAGGTGCGTCCACTGCGATATCGTTAGCCGTATCCTCAGTTCAAGCTGATTGTGAGGCCACTGACCAGCCCGTGCCATGTTTCCGCGTCCACTTCAAGGCTCTTGATTGAAACATGCACGCGTAGAGCGCGGATCTGGGAAGGAAAGTGTGCCTGCAAATGCCGTGCATCATCCTCGCGGAACACCTCCGCCTGCAGCGAGAGCCCCAGCGTCTGCAGCGTCTGCGATGATCTGAGGAATGGTAATAGCGTCTTGAGTTCTTCCCAGCGATAACTGGCGGCAAAGTCCAGCCTGCGCAGTAGCGCCTTTTCCCTCACGAACCCGACCAGCCCATCGAGGGTAAAGGTCTTCCCATACAACGGATCGTACCCCGTGTATCGCAAAGATGTGAGATGGGGTAGAGCCGAGCTGTTACGCGCGAACATCTCCATGACGCCCTCATGGTCGCCGCTGTACGACGCAAGACCAAATGAATGCAGGTTGGGACAGCGCTGGATGATGGTCTCCACTTCGTCCACTCCTTCGGAGTACTGTAACTCGAGATCTCTCAGATGGAGCACCTGAGCAAGAGCGTCGGGGCAATCGAGAGCGAGATTCCCGCCGATTCTCAGACACTGGAGCGTGTCGCGGCGGGCGCTTGTGAGAGTGCGGAGGAACTCTTTCTCTCTGTCGTATCCGGTGAAGCCGTCGACTCTGTAACCAGCCTCAAGTTGCAAAGTAACGGACTCCAAACGGTCGAACGAGTCCAAGCGCAGGTCACCCAGTGTCATATTCATGGGACCATCCTGGCTGCATGCGCCACCAGGAATGTTAGGATGCAGCCCACGGCCAGTGCGAAATATTAGGTGCTTACGGAAAGTGAAGTTCTCTCAACGGCGGATGCGCTGAAGCTAGCGCGTCGATGCATTCCTGGTCCACATCGAGGGACGATCGATATTGGGAGACCACGAACGTGGTCAGATTGTGCAGGCTTTTGAGCGCAGACAGTAAGCATTCTGTGCGGGACACCGTCAGAAACCCTAAAAAGTGGCATTTTCAGGATACTAATAGGCTCACGTCGCGCTTCGGATACTCTATCCTCTGCCTCGTTGATGAACACATACACTGCCATCTTCCGGACATATGACGCAAAGACCACATCGTGCGCGATGTGTTCGAGAAGGGCGCTGGCCCGCGTAATGTTATCGCGTTCCAGCTGCACTATTTCTTCACGGGCACGAGTCCGATAAGCCCACCGCCAATCACAGAGGCCGAGGTGAATGTAGACAGAAGAGAATAACGTTCGCGCTGCTATCCCATAGAACGATCTGCAAACGAAGAGACAGGAACGCTGTCCAGCCCTCGATGTCTTGGGGATGATGATGTCCCATATCTCTGGTGAAAGGAAAGCCTGACCTTGGTGTGGCAAAATAGACATGAGGATGGGTATCGAGGCTGAGGTGAATAGCCGCCCATGAGCTACAGCCTATATAGCGTCGTGGCAGTGCGGACTGTATTGCCGTTTTCACGACTTTTTTGGGCGCAGTTTCACTTTTGTATGGTTCCGTTGCGATTCTTTATGTTTTGTCCAGCGGCGCCCGCCTTACTCTGTGCATTAATTCTAAGGTTGACCTTATCCATATTCAACCGAAAGTTGGCACGCACGATAAACTCTGATATACTGTTCACAAATCATAAGGCAGTTCGCTTAAGTAAGTGCTTGAGACGTCAAATAGTGGTCTCATACCCATCCCCCCCCGTATCCGCACCCCACCACCGCAAAAAGGGGGTCTGGGGCAGTTCAGTAGGTATTTTCTTATGATCATTAGAGTAGGTTGTAATGGTCATTAGAGTAAGTTCTTATGGTCATTATAGCGAGTTCTTATGGTCATTAGAGTACTTTGTTATGGTCCTTATAGTACTTTGTTATGGTCATTAGAGTACTTTGTTATGGTCATTATAGTAGGTTCTTATGGTCATTAGAGTACTTTGTTATGGTCCTTATAGTACTTTGTTATGGTCATTATAGTAGGTTCTTATGGTCATTAGAGTACTTTGTTATGGTCCTTATAGTACTTTGTTATGGTCATTATAGTAGGTTCTTATGGTCATTAGAGTACTTTGTTATGGTCCTTATAGTACTTTGTTATGGTCATGCACACCCCCTATTCCGTTTAGCGCCCATGTAACGGTCACAGATTTTGATATCGCATCTGATTCACCTCACCTATTTAGGTAACTACTCCTAGCAACTTTCGCGCATGCACCTGCCCTTCTATACTTCGCTGTTGCCAAATGACCGGATATGAACCATGCAAATCCATTCTATTATAGCCAAAAGACTACACAGAATATTTCAAGGCGACATAAGAAAGCTGTGTTCACAACTCAGCAATGGCCTGATACATTTATGGCTGAGGGGTTCAAGGCATATTTTTATACTTGAATGGAATAACAAGAAGTAGTAGATATATACATGCTGTTGCACAATATTGCTCGCAGCGCTGAAGAACAAGTGCGCACGCGAAAGTTGCTAGGAGTAGTTACCTAAATAGGCGAGGTGAATCAACGGAATGATGCGATATCAAAATCTGTGACCGTTACATGGGCGCTAAACGGAATAGGGGGTGTGCCTACTGAACTGCCCCAGACCCCCTTTTCGCGGTGGTGGGGTGCGGATACGGGGGGATGGGTACGAGACCATCGAATAGCATCGGTAGATGCGCTGGGGACCCTAACCTATAGTTAGGGTCCACGTTAAGCGAACCGCGACCGACGATAGAAGTATGTCGTACAGAATCACATTATATGAGATGCAGCTACACCTACACTACTCGTTCTGCTGCTCATGGTTTGCCCCCCAAACCTGACTTCAAATCATGAGAGGTGTTTTCTCGCCGTCACACACTTCTATACATTCGACCTATCCCTTATGCGGCAGTCGGTATTGAAGCTTTTTCTGACCTACAAAGAAATATTTCTAGCTCATTCCTAGACCAGAGGGAATAAGCCAACCTCTGCGCGGAAATCTGTGTCATCCAGGACGCGAACGCCCGTAGCCGCAAGCGCCTTGGCAACGTTGAGAGTGGCCCTATGTGCCGCAACGGTAGCAGCAGCTTCAGTGAACGCTATCGTGTGGTTCCCCCCGTTCGGCACCGTCGGGATTCCTGAGACAATCATGCGTTACTAGTGCAGACAGTTGCCACGTGCGGCAGTTCTCACCGAAGGACGGGTGCAAGGCGGGAAGAGCTGCCGAAATTGTCCTCAGCAAGGCACACCCTATGAGACCACAAAACTATACCGTAAGTGACGTTGCCCTAAGAAGATGACTTGTGTAACCATTCGATCACTCAGGAAAGAAGACACGCGACACACAAAATCAGTCGAAGCACCAGCGATGCCATGCACGTAGTCGACGGGTCCGTACCGGCCCCGGAATACAGCAGCAAATTCGTCCCCTGGTGAAACGATCAATTCACGCTGGTGCGACAATGACTGCGCATGTAGGACCTGACCTAACGCCTTGTTCTGTCTGAGATCAAATGTCGCGGCGCCCTTGTGCAACTCCTGCCGACACGCAGACGAGATGGCTGCACCCCTAGGACATAGCGTGAGACATACATGCGTCCGCACGAGTTGAAACGAGACTTGCGCAGGCGACTCACTCGAAGCACGCGATGACGCGTTGTGTCGACGCGTCCATTTCGGCGCGGGTCGGTGCACGCACATACCAGCTGGTTCCGCCCGTGAGTCACCAGTCAGTCGGTCCCGACCCGAGACGTACATCATCTTCGCATAGTCCGGGATAACTGCACATGAATACAGCACGTGAGCACCGCAGCGACAGAGGTGACTGGAATGGGGACCGACTATTGGGCGTCCAGTCTTTCCCGATGAAGATGCCATGCACGCGGTGCGTGGGCCGGAGCTGCTGGCGCAGCGCGGAGATGCCGTTGTATGCGAGTACGGCGGCATCAACAGCGTTCTGGCCTTCCCAGGGAGACAGCGCGGCGTGCGCGCTAGTGGGTTGTCAGCGAGAGGAAAACAAATGGATATAAGCCGATGCACTCACGTGTGACCGAAAAACTCGACTTCCAGGATCTGTCGCGCAAGGCAACTGCTCAGGCTCGCAGAATGTTTGGGACCGGGAGCCGGGTGACACCTGAAATCGTCGAAGTTGATGCAGAGCGGGTAAATGTGCGAGTATATCATACGAACATTAGACAGGCAGCCATGCCCTCGTATGCACATTTCTCGAGCAATATCGCTTTTCCTCCGCCTCCTTCTTCGGCTAAAAGGTGTACGAGATCAATAGAAAACCTACGACCTAGCATTGTCAACGTTTACCTGGAGTACCAAGCAGTATGACAGTGCCTGGGATATCGTGTGTCTCGAGGGCTGCCCTTACGGCAAGCGCCACCGCTGCACCAGCGATAGCAATCAGGTTATGGCCACACGCGTGCCCGATACCAGGAAGGGCGTCCATCTCTGAATTAACTCCCAAAATGGGGCCTCCGGTGCCGTAAGTTGACCTCGCCTCCCAAGCGGTAGGAAGAAGATGGTGCTTGGTCACAGCCCAACCTTTGTTTTCCATGTACACAGTGAGGGCATCATGTGTACGACTATGTTTGGTTAGTCTCCGCACGCTAATCTATGGCAAGGGATACTCACTGTTCTTCCCAGCGAACCTCTGGATGAGCTAAAGAAGCCAAGACGCGTCATATACTCATCGCACGTACAATCAGTCCTCGAGCGCACCGTGTATGTCAAGACTAAGAGCGCGTAGCTCCTCATCCAGTGATGCCATGACTGATTCTATGGTCTCGAGGACTTCGTGCCTGTAGATGGACTCTCCAGTGCCTTGTACCTCGGTAGACGCATCGTCGGGGTGCCAGAATGGCATAGTCATCGCATTCTCACTGCCGCACATATCGTACAAGTGAGCTGTTCTATAGAGGTCAAGGATCACCGGACTATCCATCAGAATATACGCGAGCTCTCAAAGTGCACTGCTGAGTGATCTAGCACCTGACTGCTGGTTGTAACAAGTCACGGCGCCGAAGGCACTGCACGGTCAATCCGGATGGGCCATCATCTGGGTCGATTGCAGGATATAGGCTTCCTCACTATCTGCAGAATATAGGCCTGGCACGGGCTTCCCGATACTCCAACATATCGTGGCTGCTATGTTGATTCATGAATACCTGAAGGAAGCAATTACGGTGTACACCTCATAGCCGAAGATATTGCTGACAGTGTTCGAACCCCAAGCAAGGCTTATGGAGCCTATTGGAACCCTGAGTGCTTCCAGCTAGTACTCGACGATGAAAAGGATGACAGGACAGCTAGATATTCCGAACTGCAGAATCCTCATGTTGCTCTTGTGGCGTGGGAACCTAATTCCGAACTGCTTTCCTGCGCACAATAAATATTCTCGTCTAGGTTTTGTCGTGCAACACATAGTACCAACATCCTGGGTCCCACGTCGGAGCGACGTCTTGGACAAAATTTACGCGTGTTTACAGTTCTAAAATAGTAACAAGAAGCTGGGCATGACACCGATTCAACACAACGAGGACAGCTTATGAGTCTGCCGGGATTTCTGATATATCATCCGACTCTTTGCAATCGCCTTTATCAGTCAGGTTTGCACTAGTGGGAGCTGCTTCCAGCCTAGCAGCTCCAGGTTCCTTGAGGCTGCAGTTCTGACATTCAGCATCCCCTTTCTCATCTTGAACGGTGCATCCTTGATGAGCAGCTCGATGCACGGTAATAATGGGCTTGGTACGCCTGTCATTCACAAAACAATAACGTCAGTAATCCACACTCGTCACGCGCAAGAAAGCGAGCACACACCGGACCAGAGGTAGGTCATTTGACAATGGGATGTCGACATCGGGGAGGTCCATCGTTGTGAGACCATTCGAGAGATACTTCCGTCCGTCCATGCCAACATAATGGCGAGCATTCAATCTATCAGGGCCAGGTACGTCAGGGGTGTAGGAAGGTGAGATAGGATAGACTTACAGTGCGAGGAATGAGTTGAAATAAACTGCACATGGAGTTTCAATATTATCTTCACGCATGTCTTTGAATGTAAGGATGTCTTACTCTTGCTTCCAGGAAGGTGAAATACCACCCAATAAAGCACGTTCCTCTTCACTGAGACGTACTTAGACAGAGAAGTTAGTGTGTGGTCTTACTGACAGGTACCTCAAGCTCACTGCGATAACTTGTGCGGTCTGTACGATGCTAAACGGCCTCCGCAGCCATCAAATAGATTCGCAGGTGCAAGATTAAGCATAACACAAACTCACGTTGTTAAGATCCCTCGATTAACCACATAAACTGACAGCTTCTGAATCATACGATTCGTTCTGTCATGGCGACGTTCCAGTGAGCCTCAAGAGATCGTGACAGACATGAAACTCGAGCGACACACGTTTTAAAGTTTAGATCCGACTTGTTCTGACTCAGGATCAAGTTCAATGCTATGCTTGCGCAAATGTCTGCCAAGCTGGCTGTCAGTGCTTGCAAAATGCCCGTGACCTGTGTATATTGAAAGAATCAAGCATCGTCAAACAGATTTTCGCAAGGACGTACTTTGACCGCACCAAAGATGGCGGGAAAGATGGGATGTTGGAGGCTGGAGAAGAGGGTCAGAACACTCATCGTAATAGATCTATCATGTAAAAAGATACCTATAGTTGACGTTCACTGGTTCAACAGATCAGACAATATTCGTAATGTGAAACCATGAGCAACACGTACTATAGCCAATGACTTACAAACACCGCGATGAGGGTCAGTTCAACTTGAATGAGTAAGATTCGTACCGCACGAGGTCAACGAAAGAGAACCCTGTATAGCCAATTTCATTCTACCAGACAGCTACCATTGATGTGAACTTAAAACTCACTAATAGGATCGTCAAGGACCACTGATAGACGAGTTTTCCCCGGAGTACTTTTTCGGTTCTGTCATATTCCGACACAATGCATAGCAGCGAGACTCACGTATCCATATCGTGTATATGTAATAACTGTTAATGTGTCAGGTGAGAGGGCAAGACTGTAAGTCTGTTCGTAGGTAGTCACAACGCACCATTGCACGATAAAGATAATCAGTGCCTGTTGAAAGCATACAGTTTTTGAGAAGATGTACTTAGAGCATGATGTCTGCTCACAGCAATACCATACTCTGCCTGAATTTGTTCATGTCAGCGCATCGCAGAACATCGCATTGAGCGTTTGGTGACGGACCGATGCGGTACTAGACAGAGTTCGGCCTCATAAACATGCATGCGAATTGCAACATCAACTCACTTGAACAATCTTGCAGATTCGATAAGGTCGCATCGGACCCTGATTGTGTAGTGCCATACGATCTGCACCGTATTCAATGTTTCACATAATTCATGTCCAGCGAGCCTCGTACCACGGCGTCAACGATGGTTCCTGCGGTGTCAAGAAGCCTAATTGCGCGACCTCAATGAATCTCCACGGAAGCGTGGAAAGGGAAAATGTACCATAAGAGAGCCACCTGAATGCGAGTCAAACCGAGGAGCCCCTAAGACCATGATCAAGAGGGGCGTACTAGGACTTTGATGAAAGTCTTGTCCTTTGGATATTCCGAGATATAATACATGACTTGGGCACAAGCTAGACCATAGAAC
This sequence comes from Postia placenta MAD-698-R-SB12, assembly GCF_002117355.1. Classification (NCBI taxonomy): domain Eukaryota; kingdom Fungi; phylum Basidiomycota; class Agaricomycetes; order Polyporales; family Adustoporiaceae; genus Rhodonia; species Rhodonia placenta. Next base: position 465,628 of record NW_020169846.1, on the reverse strand, counting down.
CTGTGAAACGAGTGAGCATGCCTTGGAGCGGAGTCAAAAGAGACAGTGCTAACATCAGAGCAAATGTTGTGCCTATCAGCGTGGGACCAAGGGCTTGACCTATCCTGTGATCAATAACATCCATCTCTTGACTAGTGACTTGGAAGTCGCCAACGACCTCCTCTGATACAGAGCGGTCTTTATAGGGAGTGAGACAAGAAATACATCATTGCCCAGTACCTGCGACCGATATGCATGTGGCGGGAACAAATCCTCAGGATGACTGCAGGTGCGACAGTCTTATGTTCACTGTCATCTCCTGTGGATCAGGGTTAGACGGCGGAACGTTCACTGGAAAACCCACACACATTTGATTGGAGTATATGAAATACACCAAATATTGTGGCCGTCCATGCGGGTTTGTTGAATACTAGCGACTGAGCGCATCTGCAGCGAGGAATGTTATTTTGGTTTTAAAAAAAACCGTTGGATACAGCAGGGACAAAGCTGCTAGTACGTGACTTTCGAAAGGAATGAAAGCTTGAGTGCATCAGCGCAGAACCCATAGTGACAGTCTGATAGACTCGGAAACCAACCGGATCTCTCGGCTTAACATTCCCACTTGGTCCAAATTTTGGCCCGGCATGCCAGCCTGAGACAGTGACCTGTGCTAAACTGGCACAGGCTGCACTGTCTGACGAATGTCAGCTCCCACATACTCACATGGCCGCCTATCATTATACTGCTGCTGTATCCCGCATAATCATTGATAGGAGTCGAAGAACACCATCGTTTTAGAAGTACGTCCACAGACACCAGCAACGACCATTCTGATGCCATTGAGCAGAGGCAGACACCGTGTGGAATAAATCAGAGCAAACATGTTCTGACTATTTTAACTCATTGTTCAGTATGCAGGAGCGGCTGAGAGCTGCCAAAATGCGATCTGTCTCCGGCATCTAATAGCCGGTGCGTTTTAATGTGATTTGTACGGCACATGCGCCATTCGTAGCTCGAAAAGCCTTCTCAAATATGTACTATCATCGAATGTTAGCTACTGCCAGTGTAGCTCACGAGATAACGTCTTACTTTGTGAGGCCACATGGTACCAATGGCAACACCTCCTAATCCCTGGATGGCACCATCAATGCTGTAGGTCTTGCCGTCGATGTCCAGGAGCAGCTCATCGCGAGTCCGCGACATCACAGTGTAGTATAGTATGCCTCATTCTCACTTTTGCCCTGTACAAATCGAGCATTGAAAGGCTCCTGTCAGGAAGGCTGAGAGAGACGTACGTATTATACTCTTTGTATAGCATACCCAGCGTAGTACAAACTAGTGCAGACCCTTGAATATATTTGCTCTGGACAGCTAGGTTCCCTAAGTAGGCCGTGGGAACGAACGGTAATCCAATTTATGCAGAGGCCGGCGTTTTCTCGGCGAATGCCGTGTAACAACCCGAGAGATTCGGGGTTTGCTTGGAGTTTGCATGCAGCCACCTCGCACAACCTCGCAGTCTTTCCAACATATCATCCGTATTCCAAACGCGTCTTGAAGAATAATAGAACCCTATTGAATCTGCAGCTTGAGTGGACATGAGTAAGGTCGTATTTGGTGCGTTTCATTAGTAACCACCACCTAGGCTGTAGCTGCTGACACGGTGACGTGAAGTTGGCAATGTCCCGTATAACATGGGCGAAGTACGTTTGGTTTCTTCTAACCACGATGTAGGTCTCTGACAGATGCTTTGGCGTATAGGAGCAGCTTATCGACGTGTTCAAAACGGTCGGGCAAGTTGTTGGATTCAGGTGCCGTCTATGTTTTACTCGCTCGTGCTCAATTCCGACGGTACTCACCATCCGCACAGGCTTGTGTTTGACAGGGACACGGGGAAACCGAAAGGATATGGCTTCTGTGAATTCTCGGGTACAGCATTTTCTCTTTCAAGTATTGCAGCTTGTCGTTGTCTGACCTTAACTGTGGCAATCTCAACGTTCCCCGTGCGATCCAACTCTGTGCTTGTCCACATCGACTTAACGCTGCCGCTGCCCGCAAATCCTGGCGCGCCATCCATCAACTATGAACCTCCTTGAATGTCGGCCATTTGTATGCTGCAACTGCCCACAATGAATTATCTCGACTAAAACGCGATGCGTGCAATTTGTGCAATGCGTCTGCAAACCCATTCTGTCCACGAAATGACGTCAATCCCGCGTGTGTTGTCTGAATCGTGGCATATAACCGCTGTGCTATAAAGACCACGAGACCGCACTGTCCGCTGTACGGAACCTCAACGGCCAGGAGCTCGGTGGTCGTCCGCTCCGCATCGACCTCGCAGATTCGGACCCTTTCCTCGAGGGCAAGACCACCGTGCGCGGAGAGATCATTGATGGAGGCGAGACGCGTGCGCAGTGGCGCGAGAGGGAGCGTGAACGTGAACGTCACTTTGACCCCCGCGACACCCCCGTGCGGAACGCGGATCCGAACGGGTTCCTGCAGACGCTCCCCCCCGGCGTCCCCATACCTCTTGGTGCGACCGCGTTGGACACAATCAGTCAGGTACTCGCGACGTCAAACCCGACCCAGATCCTCGAGGTCCTCGCGCAGATGAAGGTGCGTGACGATGCGTTGAGCTATGCAGCAGATTTCTGACCTGGCGACCTCTTCAGGCTTTCGTGATCACACACCCTGATCAAGCTCGTGCTCTACTTGTTGCGCACCCACAGCTCGGGTACGCGCTCTTCCAGGCCCTTCTTCTGCACAAAATTGTCGACTCCGGCGTGCTGGACGTAAGTGCCGCGTCCATCCCTCCTGCACCGCACACGTCCTCATCGACCTCCTTCCAGCGCATGCTCGCAGCCACGAGCGCATCCATCCCGCGGCAGGCGCCGCTACAGCCAACCGTCCCTGCGCCCGCTCCGACGCCATACTCACAGGCGCCATTGCAGCACCCTCAACCAGCCTTCCCATCCCTCGGTGTCCCGCACGCACCCGTCCACCACGCGACGCCGCCGGTACCCCCGCAAGCTACCATGTATCAGCACCCTCCTCCAGCTACACACATGCCGCCGTCGATGCAACCCTCGCCATATTACCGTGCGCCACCACCTCCGCAGCCCCAGCCGGTACCACAAGCTGTTTCACAGCCTCCACAGCCCGCATTTGATCCCGCTCAGAGAGTATGTCGGTTCGCTGAACGAACAGCTCACGCGTGTCAGCATTACTGACGTTGGATGCTCATAGGATATGCTTATGCAAGTGCTCAGCCTGACAGAGGCACAGATCAATTCCTTGCCTCCGCCCGAACGTGATCAAATCCAGCAATTGGTGAGCGATTCCTCTGCTAAGTAGGACATGGCTCATCTGACCATTGCTATAGCGCAAACAATTTTTGGGCGGTATCACCGTCTAAACATAAAATCGCTACGGGTTCGTGGATGTTTGACATGTGCTCTGTACTATGGCTTTCTTTATTCTCTTTCTCGACATACATGCAGTAGCAACAAAAACATGCAGACAGAACTTAGTATGCGGTAGGTCGAGAGTATCATATAAATTGGTTCTTCAAGCTTCTGCTGCTCTTCAATGCAACGAGTTTCTGGACCACCTCTTCTAGCGGTATCATTTGGCCTTTGGCCTTTGTACCGACGTCGTCGCGGTTCCGGACGTTTACAGAGCGGCCATCGAGCTCTTCCTGCCCAACGACTATCATGTAGTAATTACATTGAGTTTCAGTAATGCGAGCATCCATCGTCAGGAAGCAGACGCACCAAGAATGAAGTTGTACTGCGCGATTTCGCCGTTACGGATCTTCTTGGGTAACGTGTTATCGCCGTTGTCAACGTCGGCGAAGAGCCCGAGGTCAGACAGTTTCTGTGCGACTTCGGCAGCATATTCTTTCTGTGAATGGAATGATGACGGTCAGCGTGGGTCTGAGGAGGTAAGGTGGCATTTGTACTGACGTATGGCACAGCCACAGGAACGACCAAGACTTGGCGAGGAGATAACCAGAATGGCCTTGTGATTGAGGGCTTAGCGACTTGTCAACATGCGCACACACAGATACGCACCATTTGCCCGCAAAATGCTCCGTGATAATGGCAATGAACCGCTCTAGACTGCCCAATATGGCACGATGGATGATCACGGGCCTTGAGGGTGGCTTGTCCGCGCTTGCGGTGTCGTCAGCGCTGCGGTACTTGAGGTTGAATCGCTCTGGAAGCTGGAAGTCGAGCTGGATGGTCGCGCATTGAAACGAGCGGCGCAGCGCGTCGCGGATCGTGATGTCGATCTTCGGGCCGTAGAAGGCGCCGTCGCCGGGATTGATCTCCCACTGGCCTGGATATTGCTGGTCCAGGGCTTTCTTCAGTTGCTGTGTGCGGGGAGACCTGACGTCAGTCACACGCGCGCTCTGTGTGGATGGGGAGACACACGTTCTCAGCCTCGTTCCACGTCTCGATCGTGCCCAAGTAGTTGTCAGGCCGCGTCGACAGCTCGAGACGGAAGTCGAATCCGAAGAGGCCATAGATGTGCTGCATGAAATCAAACAAATTGTAGATCTCTTCCTCGATCTACCACCCCGCACCGCGCATGCATCAGCTCAGAGCACGGAGAGCGGACACACAACGGCAAGCACACACCTGGGATGGCATGCAGAACACATGCGTGTCGTCTTGAACGAACCGGCGCACACGCGTCAGGCCCGTGAGCGCACCCGACGCCTCGTTACGGTGGATGATCCCGAACTCGGCCATGCGGATGGGGAGTTCTTTGTAACTGCGGTCGCGCGAGTCGAAGATCAGGCAGTGCCCCGGGCAGTTCATCGGCTTGAGCGCCCACGGCTCCTTCTCGATCGTCAGCGTGAACATGTCGTCCTTGTAGTTCTGCCAGTGGCCGGACGCCTCCCACAATTTGCTGTTGTACATATTCGGCGAAATGACTGGCAGGCGGTCAGCAAGGATAGACAGCCGATACAATAAATCCAAGCTGCACCTTCTTGGTAGCCGCGCTTGAAGTACTCGGACTACGACGAAATATTAGACTGGGAAGATAATGTGGCAAGTACGACGTACCCGCATCAGCTCGACCAGCGTGTTGTATACACGGGTGCCGTGCGGGAGGAAGAAGCAGCTCCCAGGGCTGAGGTCGTTGAAAAAGAACAATTCTTGTTCCTGCCGGCGACATCTTATCAGCTAACGGAAGGCAGTTCACGCTCATGATACATACCTTGCCGATCTTCCTGTGGTCGCGACGCGCCGCCTCCGCGAGGAATTCTTTGTACTCCGAAAGCTGCTTCTTGTCGGGAAACGAGATGCCGTAGATGCGCTGCAGCGAGTCGCCGTTCGGGTCACCCAGAAAGTACGACGCCGAATTCTGCGAGCGAGGAGTTGGGCTTCAACCTGTTTTTGTTTGCAATAGATTACGCACCTTCGTGACCATGAAGGCCTTGATCTTCCCGGTGTGAGGAATGTGGGGCCCGACGCACAGATCTATCATCGGCCCGCAGCGGTACACCGTGGTCGATGTGCCGTCCGGGATCTTCGTCTGGATGAGATGCGTCTTGTACTTGCTATACTGTGCACACATGAGCCCCCGCCAGTGCGCGTCTAGGACGACATCTACCTTGAACATCTCCAACAACTTCTCCTTCGAGACGACAAGACGCTCGAATCTCTGCTTCTCCTTGACCGCGAGGTCGGAGAGCTTCTCTAGCGCGGGATAATCCGAGTTCGTGACGACGCTAGCGCGTTACGTTCTTAATACACATAGAACCGATATAGAAACGGAGAAACATACCGCTCATCAATGGCCATTTCATAAAAGAAGCCGTCCTCTGTCGGAGGCCCAATGCAAAGATGGCAGCCATAGTGCCGTTCGGCCGCCTCGCCGAGGACGTGCGCCGAGGAGTGCCAGAAGACGCGCTTGCCTGAACAACCCAGTTATATCGTAAAGTAGAGCCATATATGCATTCAAAGTTGCCGCTCTTTTTTTGATCTCGCTGGAAGATGCAAGAAACAAGCAATCAAGAAAAGCGACCAGGGGATCACCTTGCCTCCTCGAACAGCGACAATGAGGCAACCTCCCATCGCAAGTTTCTGGCCTTATGTCATGTCGAACTTGCAAAATTTGCCAACATAATTGTCAGGCCAGCTCCTGGCGATCGAGAACGTTGCAGCTGATTCCATATCGTCAGACTCCCTCTTGATGTTTGTGTGCAAGCGGATGTTAATATCGAGTATGGAATCAGCGGTCAGGACCATGAACCCGACCTGGCTGGACCGGCAAAATATTGTCACGGCCACGATTTACCAGGCTTTACCTTTCCAGGACCCGCTGATTCCCGCTCGAGGTCCGCTTATGCATACATCAAGTTCAAGAGGTCTGATGATACGCAATCGGGTTATGGCTGCGTCACGCCTAGTCGTGTACCACCGTTGCTGTGCCCTCCAGCCACATCTGGACACTTCGAAGCAGCGAGAAGTTGCTGGGTTTCCAGCAACTTCTAAATTTGTGCAGCAACTTTGAGTGCACCTCATACACAACTGCAACTCACCTTCGGGGTGCTCAAAGTCGAGCAGTTCAAGAGAGCAGGAGTCCTCCAAAGGCCGCTCGAGATCCCAGACTGCGCCGTTGACCTGGAAAGAGTCAGACGCGAAGCGATGGTCATCATCCAACTGACCTTTGCGATTACAATGCGATCCGCGAGACCTTTTGAAATCTCCTTCGCAATATCCATGGGACTCGTCTCCCAGGTGATAGCCTTGCGTTTTGAGCCATCAGGCAGCGTGACTTCGATGTCTCGGCGCGGTTGCGCTACGCACGATGAGCCTTCTCTCGTGTGAAGTAACAGGAGCAATACTTACCCTTGACCCACTCGTCGTACTCGGCCCTGAGCTGATCAAACATTTTAATGCGGTGCTCGAAGAACTCCGGACGCGGTTGCAGCTGCATGGTAAGTTCAGCGTGCTAGGTCAATCGCAAGAGAGACATCGTGCACCTCCAGGGGAAAGCCTGATACATCAGCACCCTTGGCCTTCTTGTCTTTCGGTTTCTTGCCCTCATTGGCGTGTGGGCCCTGGAGCGCAGGCGGTTGCGCTGGTTGCGAGGACGATGCGACGGGCGTGGCCATCGTAGGTGACGAAGAGCAGATGTAGCGGTGGCGTCGGATGGGGCAGGATACGCGAGGACGGACTGATATACAAGAGCGCAGATGCTGAAATCGATTCAGCACTTTCAGCATGCAAGGAATTCGACGACCGAGTCACCAGGCGTGCAAGCGCCCGAACAGCAGCAGACTACAAAGATAAGATGGGATCACCGATTGATCCTTAAAATCATAACGGGGTGGATTTATCACGATGATGATGAGTAGATAATTGTCTCGGTATCAAGCCCTAGTGTTTCTGCATTAAGCTTCCATGCAAGATCACTCCGAGGGATGGAAATCTCAAGACTGTAACTCGCCAAGAGCTCAAGCTGGTTTATTTTCTACTGTTGTCGAATCCATCATGGCGATACTACTTTTGTGTCATTTAAGACTTCGCCTATACTTGGCGCACAGTAGTGGCATATGTAGCGACAGTACATCCCGAGTTCGCCAGTGATACAGACCTCTGCGAAAGACAATCCGATGCAGTATTTCCGAACGCACTCAAAGTTATACGGACTGTGTTCGTGACGAGTGGTAACGATTGAAGCGGTAAAATAGAGACCTAGCGAGGTGCCGTAAAGCACATTACCGCAGGAAAGTCAGGTTTAATACTAGCATAGACAATCAGCTATGTCAAGGATACAAATAACTTCCAACTATCACGACATGTCGAGCCCTTCTACCCTCCAAACTTTGATGACACCAGCCCGATCGCCGCTCGCAATACCGCCCCGGAACGGTGAGTCAATGCATGCAAGCGCGGTTATGGTATCTTGATGGCCCTTCAACAGGTTCTGCTGATTATGATTGATGAGGGACAATCGTTGTGGTGGTCTGTTATTAAGACCAGAGTTTGGGGGTGAAGTCCATGTTTCCACTTGTGCGATGGCAGAGCTTGCCGCGGGCTGAACAGCGCTGTGAAAAACAATATACGTGAGTAGAGGCTCGACAGCACTCGTGGATCGACCAACCTGTACGTCGGTCTCTCGCTTTCGTTCTCGAGGCCGCTCAGCACGCTAGAGCGCTCTGCCCGACCGAGGTCCCAGAACCGTATACGGCGATCCTCCGACCCGCTTAAGAGGAAGCCCCGTCCAGACGGCCGGCCGGACTTCGTGCCATCATTCTGCTGGTCAGCCATGGTCGATCGCATCGTTGTGTGGCCGCCGAATTCAGTTCCGACTACAATCGCGCGGATGTCCGGGCAAGGGGGAGTGGCTCCCTCAGGAGCGCCTGGCGCGCCAGGGTGCGCACGCCGAGTGGGGTCAGAGGCACTGCCGCCCTCCTGCCTAGAACGAACGAGAGCTGCGATGGCTGCGGCGGGACTTGTCTCTGCGTCGTCCACACTCGCAGCACTTAACTCCGCGACCTCTTGAGCGGGATTCGCGGCGATCCGGGTCACGAATGTCTCTACCAGCACAGACTTCTCAATGTCCCAGACCTCTAGCAGCCTTTGTGCCTCTTGCTCTTGATCAAGCTTCTTCGCCTCCAAGGCGACGATGATCCACTTGCCTTTGCCCTTCACTGGATGGACCACGCACTGGTAGATCCGTGCAGTTCTGTGTTTGCCTGCAGCGCCTACTTTCCAGCTCTTGATAAGGATGCCAAAGCGAATATCCCACAACGAGAGCACGCCAGTTGATGTGCCGCACGCGACCCACGCACGCCTGCGGTCGAGACATAGGCAGGTGATTGGTCCATGGTGGCGCGGATTCTCCATCCTTTGGAGTTGACGCATCGTGCGCAAGTCAATGATGGATATGACGCTATGAGTGGTTGCGTACACCAGGTTCGACGAGGTGTCTGCAATTTGGTTAGCACCGACTATATGGGCTTGATGCAATAGCATACCAGTCATATGATGCGCCATACTGGTGATGTACTCGCCAGACTGCTCGACGCGGTGTTCGCGGACTACCTGTAGCTTGCTGTACTTCGGCAAGCTGCCGCTCTGACTGACGTGTACGTGCACTCGCACAATATGCAGGCTGCCGTCGTCGGCCGCGCTCGCAAAACAGTGCACACCCTCCAGCATGCACACACATTTCACCCGCGCATGGTGTTGCCCGTATGTGTGCCGCGGTTTGCTCGTGACGTTACGCTCGAGGCGCGCAGTATCCCACACCTTGACCGTCTTGTCGTCAGACGCGGACACAAAGAACATGTGGTCTGGGGATACTGCTAGACCGGTGACCGCATCACCATGCGAGTTGAGGTGGGCGATGAGGGTGGTCTCGGGACGTCGGGAACCTGTGTCTCGAGTGATGAAGCTGTGTCTCGCTGCGTTTCTCCGTCTGACAGGGCCTTCATGTACACGAGGGCCGAAATCATTCTGCAGCTCACGACTGTTGTCATAGTATAGCTGTTCGAGCACGCTGCCGATTCCAGGTTCTTGGCCATCTGTTGAAAGGTTAAGTGGCATTTCCTTTGTAGTAGACGCAGACAACACACCATATGTAGAAATCGGTGCAAGCGATGGTGGGCGGAATCGTTGCTGCGCACGTACGGTACCTGCAGGCGAGTAAGGTGATGTCCGACCAGACGGTTCTGGTGAATCCGAACGGCTGTGACTATGGGCGTCGAGCAGTCCAGTCGCGTTGGTCCGGGAGGACCCAATAGCAGGTGCAGCCTTTTGCCCATCAACGCTGCCAATGCGCATGGGCCGTGAGGCAGACGGGTTGGTGATAGACACGATCGATTCTGTGGGGCTACCAGGTCGAGGGACAGCGCCAACCACATCCACAATGCTAGATGGAGGGAAGTTTGCGGGGTCTGGAAAAGGAGCTGTAGGACTGCGCAATTCCCTTGCACCCTGCACTGTCAGAGATGTTGTTGAACCGTTGATAATAGCGAGTCTCCGCCGCAAGTCCTCGAAAGGAGCACCGGTAGTGTGATCAATGCTGAAGGTTCTCCCCGAACGGGGCGTGCCTATGCCTGGAGATCTTACGGATAGATCCGAATGTGACCTTCGAGTCGACATTGAACGTGACGCCTTCAAGAAGACGGTCTGTGGGACTACACCGAGCTTCTGCAGCTCAATAGCGGTCGTCGACTTCAGAGAATTTGTCTCCATCTCGGCGCTAATCCGATTCGCAAAGCTAGGACGCTATGAGCGTTTGCCCAACGGGATGCAACATGAGATCTACCTCGAGATACTTCGTGCCAGCTTTAATATATAGTCACGCATTGCCATTAGCTTCGACTCTTCAGTGGGCGTCATACCCAGTTGCTGCAGCTTGGTCATTTGTGACTCATCTCTACACATGTACTGTCAGCAGCGGGCTAGTGGAAGTGAGTAGTTGGCCCAACTCTTCTGATCTACTACGATAGCTCGACTGCCGTACGGTCGCAAGACTATCCCTTGGAGATTCTGGCTTCGAGCTCCGATGGCTTCGCCAGAAGGATGACTTGTCGGACTTCATGGCCCATTGTACCGCGGCATCGAACACCTGCCTTGATAGCTACGGGTGTGCATTCATGTTAGAAATCGTTGTGTGTGCAATTCATGGAATATATTATGAACGCACCGGATGCTTCAACATCAACAAGAGGCTCCTTTCGTCGACATCACGGACGTCAGAACGCAGGAAATGTTTTAGCGAGGGATACAGGATACACCAGACGTCGCTTGGTGGTAAGTGCTTAGCAGCAGAGGCAATGAAAGCGGCAGCACCTAACAGATTCTACAGGTCTACATGGGCGCACATATTATCAATTTAAAACTTTACCTTCTCTTATCCAAATATCCGGATGATACAGGAAACCAAGGGTAGCACTCATAAGCTCCCATATTCGCATCTTCTGGAACAAACCGAGTTCACATAGGCTGGTCAATGAAGCCAAAACCTTAGCGACCACGGTCCCTTCCACGTCTATAATACCAGTGCGAGCGTGCATTAATCACTGATGGACTGCCTGCCTGAAAACACTTACCGGAAAGCGACTGAATCATAAGGGGAAGAATGTACTCCTCAAGGCTTCGTCCCCCAGCGCAAGCTGCAACATCAACTATACAGTCATAAAAGGCATACCGGAGGAGCCAATCGCGGTCGTTCAGGTATGTGATCATATGGCTCAGAAGAACGTCATTGGCATTCTGTCTTCCAAGGAATATGCAGAGAGATGATATGTTGTGGAGAACGGCCCGCTTGACAACACTTGATGGGTCGACTAATAGTGTTCCCAAGTGCTCCTGTATGCTGTTGTGCAATTCTTGCAAGCTAGCATCATATGAGACCTGTTCATTTCAAGGTCAGCCAGACATGGGTGAAACACGACGAGTCTCAACCGACTTCAAAGTGCGCCTCGTCATACTCTTGAGTGTCCGGTGCTAGCTTATACGAACCGTGGGCCTTCAGCGCCTGTCCCATCTCCAAGTACCGCACAGCGGTGTCTGCCAACGACACAATGCATTGTGCATACATACAACGGACAGCGACCTCTGGATCACGAACAAGGTGTCCGACGGCTGGGATGATGTATTCGGGGAATATGGCAGCGTTTGATGGAGTAATTACCGTGACGAGCATCAGCTAAGGCATGTATGAGTACCCACACGGCGTGTGAATAAGAAACGGCGCACGATTTGCATGAGAGTTCGAAGGGCTGAAGCACGAACGATGGCAGCATCATCGTGCAGGAGATCCACAATGTACGGGACCATGCGGTCGAGCTTGGCCTCATCTGTGAGGTAAGGTGACAGAGCCAAGAATACGTCCAAGCCTCGGATTTTAGAACTAGGTCTGCTGCAGTTGCGGATGTTCGCGCACACAAGTGCAAGGACAATCAAGGCGGGTCCGTCTGTGATATCCATAATGAGCGTTAGACTGCAGTTTCAAAAGGTTTATTACCTTCGGCAGCAGCTCGGCGTCCCGCAGACCAGGCGGTGCGTAGCTTGCTTTCACGATTTGGGATGTACAGCTCAACCGGAAGGACATCCTGCGTGTCCCATGGGTCACTTGACGCCGTAAAATCACACGAAATTTACCTGAAACGGTTTCGACGATTCCGCAGTCGGGGTGTACTCTACCTTGATATCCATCACCGTCTCTTCCACTGTCTCAGTAAGAAGGTACGGTTCCACACTTTCGAAATCAGCCCATATCTTGTTCATTCTGTGGTCCGAGTCGCTTGGCAGCGGCTCAGTGGAAACATCGCCATTGAGATTTCCAGTCGCGGAAGCCACGGTGGCGGTCCCCTTTATGGTTGAGCTAGGGGTGGTTGGTGATACAATATTGACGACATTGACTGGTGGGGCAGGCTGGGCTGCGAAAGGTGACGGGGTGGAAAGCTCATTGATCGATGAGACGTAGTTGTGGAAAAAGGAATAGAACGACTCTGGCAGGACGGTGCCGCGCGAGGTGTGCAGTAGGTTGTCAAAAGTAGGTCTGACTGACGGTTCGACGGCAATCATCTGCTTGATGAGATTCTGTACCATGCTCTTATCAGAAGTACTAATGGACTCACTGCAATCAAATGCTCACCCGCACACCCTCATCGTCAATGGCGTTCAGTTGTGCGTCGACACTGAACTCTCCTTCACGGTACTTAAACAACTGACTGAGAGTGAAAAGGGGAGCGCCCTCGAGAAAGAGCTCTGCAATCACGCAGCCAGCGCTAAAACAGTCCATAGCCTCGGTCACTCTGCCGTCTCGCCTGCCTTCGCCATCGTCCATGGCTAAACGTGACTTCTTTGCACTGATGTCTGGGTTATCCGCAGCGGTATAGAATCTCTCCGGAGCAATATAGCATGTACGTCTGCCAGACGTGTCGAAGAAAAACGAGAAGTCGGAGGGGTCGTCAAGGGGTAAATACGTGGGCTTATAGGAGGCAAAGTCAGACAGGTACACCCAGTTCCACGAGGTGACCAAGATGTTCTCCGATTTGATGTCTCCGTGAGAGACCTTCCGATTGCGTGCATCACGTAGAGCATTGAGCAACTGGAATGCGATCCATTTCTTGTCTATCGTACTGAGGAATGGGCGGGTACTGGCACATCCTTAACTCCAGGTCCTTGTGAGAGAGAAACATTGCGAGCGCACCTGATTCGATCGTACAGACTACTCGCAATCCATTGTCGCACGATATACCCAGCCTTGTCCGTTTCAACGAAGGTCTGATAACTGTACACATTTGCAATGTCCACCAAGGCCTCACGCTCAACTACACGCGCTCAGTATAATCCGTGAAATTGCAGTCGAGTGTGCGCACCTTTGAGCCTTCGGTGGTACTTCCGCATGCTCAGCCCAGGATCGGGCTTTACAAATATCTTGACTACGAGATACCCGCTCTTATGTCGGCACTTGACAGTCTTAAGAAATCGAGCAGATCCAAGACTAAGCTAGCGATGAGCTGAACTGGCCTGCGTACAGAATGACGCTTACCTTCTCTCGTAGACGATGTCACCGCCTAATTCGGCCACAAACGAGTCCAGTGCACCACTGGTGCGAATGAGAGACTGAGCATTGCCCATTGCCTAACCGATCCAGGCGGCGACGAGTAGGGCTAGTGCGCGACAATGATCTATTAGAATCCAGTGATGGCGGAGGTGCCCGATTGTCGCAGGTGGCAGCGTAGAGCCACCGTCGCGCGCGTCAGTGCGAGGAGTACGCGACAACCCACGTGACTTTATGCCGACTCTTTCCAACAAGTTAGCCCTCATCAAGCTGTCGTCCAAGATTGGACATCTAAAGTGCACGAGTCCGTCCCAGAGATTGATTATAAAATCTACAACGCTCACTGTACTTGTATAGCCAGAGCCTAAGAATCCATAACATGATTTTCCAATTGATGTCTCTATTAACATCCACCGTTACTCAAGGGTTACAGATACGCTGGACAGTCTAACACGCGCACCTATTATCTGCGCACATGCTCCTCATACCTGAGCAGCGAGTCACGTCGCCCGGTCCGCCTCGCGCCCCTCAACGCCGCTAACACAGAAATGTGTTGGAGACTGAGGTTTGAACAAGCTTACATGGTTAATTGCATCTTATCTGATTGAAATCATACGTATTCCCGTATGCGTAATATAGCTCGTAATGGAGTACAAACGCGCGAGGGTACAACTCGTATCATCGTGCGCGTCACTGTATCTCTATTACTATTACCCGCAATGCTGCTGCCAGGTCTATTTACCTCGTCCTACGTCATCATTATTGCGACAGGTTCGTGCAGGGAAACACCTGAAAACACGATGCTACTCACCAGATCTACAGAAGTTACTGAACGTGCGACGCTCGAGTATTTCTCCTATGCCTCATAAGGATCTCCAGACGCAATCCGAAGTAGTCAAAAATACCAATGTTTCGAACTGGCAAGGCAAGAATATCTCAATCATGATTGTCGTAGAGCAACACAATGCTAGGCGGTGCTCAGCCTTGTAGACCTGCTACGCGATCAATAGCCTTTGTAGTGATGTGAACAACCGCCAGACCGAACGCGTAGATCTCACTCATCGCCTTGATTATGGGATTGTCGTGACGGCGAAGCATTCCCCACGCCCTGTGAAGGAATGGAATGCGAGAACGAATGATCTGCCACTGTGCAAAAGCTTCGGCCGCAGTCGGTCTTAATGCAGGATTCTTTTGGGTCATCGACTTGATCAGCGGGAGGAGGAATTCCACGTTAGAGTATCTCTGCTGGAATATAAGGATGCATACTCGTGCAATAGCATGAGAGGAACTCACATCACGGAACTCGCGACGGAGCAGGTTGCCTGCCATGAATATGTCCGTCTTGAACGGATCACACGGGACTTGGTTACGACCCTCAGGCACATGGATGTCGCCGCCGAAGGCTGGTATCGCGAGCTTGGGTTCCACCTCCAGAGGAATATGAACGGCGATGCTAGAGTATGCGAAGTAGTACTTGATTTGCGCGCGTCTTCGAAACCAAGGGATTGGTGCCGCCTTCTGGTTCGAGCTAATGCGGAAGAATAGGTCGCGCGGGTAGCATGCGTTCACGTTCATCATAATGTGCTTGCGCGAGCACCCCCTGTTGCAAAGGTCAATTCATCATTGCACGTCGTGTCATATCACATACCTATGCGCGATCCCGCGTGCATGTAAGAAGACCATGCTCTGATGTCGATGAACTTCAATGAACAACCCAAGGAGGCATAGTGACACTTACTTGTAACACTTGGTCCGCTAGATCCACTAAATCATCCACAATTTCTGGTTGATCTGGGTCATCAAAGCAATGTAGATAAGGCATCACCATATACGATATGCTGGAATCCTCGTTGTCGATGAAGCTGTCCAAGATGGGAACACAAGGATTGGCTGGATCGTTGCGGAGGGGCTGTTCCCATAGTATGGTGGCGAGGCGCGATCCATCATCCCCAGTCCCGACCTTCTTGATGTATACTAGCTGCCCTGTAGCCATGATCCTGGCGTCAATGGAATCCTCCGACTGTTCGTTATATCCATAATCAGCGGACGTTACCAATTGGTGACAGCCGACGCACGAAGAGTTCCCTGGAATCATCGCACAATACAGGATGCTTATCCGTTCCCGTCCACGAAGGCACCCATCCAGGACAGAATCGGGGGCGTAACATGTAGCCACGAGTTTCCAAGAATTTTTGGCGATCTCTCCAATATAGCTCTATGCCGGAGAGCTCTGAGTATGATTTTTCCTTGGGTTTCGGTGGAAGGGGAGGGAGCCCCAGGTCTTCCGTTTGCGCGGCAGTGTTAGCGTCCATTTGCGTTGGCTACACGAAATGAAAGAAAGGTGCGGACTGTGAGTAGCGCGATATAATGAAGTCAGCGCGCGCTGTCGCTAGTCGATCTAACTCGAAAGGAACGTACCTAGCAGTGAAATAAAGGGGAGCGGGAGAGTGTACTTTCCTGCCCCTAACCAGTCTACCAGGTTAAATCCCTCTGCAGCATAATAAGGGGCATGTGAGCCTCATGTTCCCACTGCTCGGCACGCGAGTCGAGCAAGGGTCATCGCACGTGTTGCGAACACCTTGCTAGGGCTCGCGCCGATTAGACTTGCATAGAAGGTTTTAGACACGATTGACTGGAAGGGGAGGGAGACCTAGATCATCCGTTTGCTCTACAGTGCTATCGTCCATTTGCGTTGACTGGGGCAAAGTGGACATCCGCAGCACCTGGTATGTCGTATCTCCACAATTAGGTTGTGAGAACAAAAGTCTATAACAAGGACTCACAAGGAAGGGAGGAACTCAGACCGTTTGACGCTCGCCACCGAAAATTCCTATTGTCTTTCATCATTCTGCAGCGGAGCCTTCAGTGTTTCATCAGTGCCCCTATTATAATGCTGTCATCGGATATGATCCACGTCATCTTTTTCCACGTCAGCCTGGTTGTTGACAAGCAAGGACATAGCAGAAATATTGATGTATCAGCAGGATAAATGGTCATATTATTGTCAGGGGTCTAGGGGTCTGGAATACAGACACTCCTTTTGTTGAATTTGCGAATGACGATACACTCCACATAACTTGATTCTTTGTGTATGGCGCAAACGTACACTAGTCTTCCTCCGCCCTTCAAATTACGACGCCTTCTTCTCATTCTCCTTCAACAATTGATTCTGAATGATTAGCATCAACGCATATAGCGTCTCAACGCGCTACAAGCAACTGTCAGAATGTGAGTGCATCCAGCCGTACATTACTCACCGGCATCGAGACGCCTTTCGCCCTACCCATGCGTACAAGCTCCCCGACAATGACCTCCACCTCCGTCGGGCGCCCGTTTTCCACGTCCACGAGCGTGCTCGCACGGTGATTAGCGTCGGGACGCGCGTGTAGGCTCGCAGTGTTGGTAAGTGTCTTCACCACGATGTCCGGGTCAAGCCCTGGACCCTTGTCGGACGGCGGGAAAAGTGCCATGCCGAGCGTGTAGATTTCGGACATTGCATCGTGCAGAAGCGGGATTGTGTACGCGCCAATGGCTGGGGACGCGCAAGGGATGGATGCGGTCGCCACGGCTGATGGCGGGTGCGCTGGGGGCGGCGCAGCGGGGGCGGCAGCGGTCTGTGAGGCACCTGGCTCCATGTGTGGCGGGCGGAATATGGCAGTGAGCGGATAGCGCGAGAGTGCGGCGGTGATGCCGAGGCACGCGTTCCAGAAGTTCTTCGTGTACTTGACGCGTTGAATCTCGGGCACAATCGTCGTCTGGCTGCCGCCCGCGGCGAGTATGCGGTCAAAGTCTTCCAGCAGAGCTTGTTCCTCAGCAGTGTTGCTCGTAACAGTAGACGAAGGGCGGTATACCCCCATCGACACGCGGTCCTGTAGGCGATGTTGGTCAGGATAGAGCCTGTAAGGATGAACACTCACGAAATCGTTATGTTCTACTGTCGTGCTGTTCACCATCCCAGTGCCAATCCAGACAGCTGTACTTATAATCCTTGGCTCCTGCCCAAGGTTGAGCTTCTTGAGTGCATCGTACAAATCGACCTCTACATTCAGACCATTCTGCATCAACACGTAGGTCGGCTGCGGATGCTGGTCGGCGTATGGAGAGGACAGAAGCGGTGCGAGAAGTGTCGGTGTCCGCACAAGCTCGGGAATAGCCTTAGCCGTGACGATCACATATGAATACGGCCGGTCGAGGGCCCGGTCGACCGAGGGGAACACTGTGAACTTGTCAGTGAACTATCTTGCATGGTATAGGTGACAAGAAAAATCAGCATGAGTGATACGACACACATCTGTCAGGTCTCCAACCCTTGTGTTCGCCATACTTCTTGCTCTTTATGTGCAGACCATTGGCTTCCTCGGGAAATGATACCAGCTACAATAAATATAAGCGTTTATGATACAACAGACACGACATACATTTGACGGCGTCGTAGTTGCTCCTCGCTACGGCCGTCACGCAGGCCTGGCCGCTTCTCTTGAGAATGAGAGAGTCTACGAATGAACATGGGAATTTGAATAATGATGAACTATCATCAAATTCGTCGAAGGGCTGACTCACATATGGCGCCCACTGCGCCAAACCCGACGAGCAGCACGTCCTTCGATTGCGACGCCATGCTCATATTCCTCTTTGCTGCTCAAATGCCTCAGTTGGCCGCTGAAGAGTCCCAGTATTGGATGTCGGGTCACAAGTCAGATTGTCTGTAGTGCCGAGACGGGAAAGTCCCGGCCGAGCGACTCAGAGACACGGGAGCGCTGGAAGCTTACGCGATCGTCACTTCACTATGATGCTACAGTATTGTATACTGTACCTTGTCATGATAACCCTAGTCCCACTCAGCAGCCTACAATTAGAGTGCCCTTTCTGAGTAGTTGGAGGATGGCCGACCTGCGTCTGCTACAAGACGCGCCCTCCCGACAGTCACAATACAGCATTTCCATTTCAAGCGTGTAATCACTTGCCGACTGATGGCCGAGCTATGCCGGCTGTTGGCGGGACAATCTCGTCGGCCTTGCCACCTCTCTGAGGTGCTCTCTCTGCTCTTACCACGGCTCTCAACGTCGCTTGGGGAGGGTGGATTCCCTCGTTCTCGGACAACACATATAGCAAACAAGATTTGAGTGTCCGATGGATTGAACGTGATTTCTCAGAAGTAATATGTATAGCGATAAGAGGTCAGCTGTTGCAATCGTCACCCTCGGTCAACCGGTCAAGCTGCGAGTTTCCCGATCTTTTGTATACAATTGATCATATACACATCCCGCTGAATGCGAGCACCCTAGACAGCGATGGATCCCTCCCTCTACAAGCAGCGCACTACCACTCGTGGCTTGAAGTACAACTACTTCGCCGCACCCGGCGATGCGTTCAAACCGACACTGCTTTTCGTGCACGGTTTCCCCTCAACCTCCCATGACTGGCGTCTCCAGGTTGCCTTCTTCAAGAATGCGGGCTACCCCATCATCGTGCCGGATTTACTAGGCTATGGCAGCACAGACAAGCCGGCCGATTCTGCGTTGTACAGGTATAGCGCCATGTGCGCGGACATTGTCGAGATCCTGGACTTGGAGGGTGCTCGCGACGTGATCGCGATCGGGCACGACTGGTACGTCAAACTGCGCACATACAGATGTGCCCTCTACCTCGTGTGGCTGTCTCAGGAAGTCATCGTGATAGTGTAGGGTTTCGAGGTGTGATTCATTGATTTTGCGCACCCTTCAATAATGTCACTACCAAGGTCTCTCGGAGCGGGACGTATCATGTCTTGGTGACAAGTTGGCTCAAGGCGATTTGATGTCATGTTGATGTTCGCTTGGGACTCGTGCTGCACCTTAGTACCTCTACGGTGGCTTGACTCGTGCGCACGGGGGAATACCGCTTGGGTGTCGCAAGCTAGATCGATGTTCTCCTTGATGACAATATATCGAGCTCCTTTCTTCATTTCGTGTTCTCTAAGGCACCGGGAGACCTATATGTGCTGTAGAGGTCGTGCAGATCCAAACGGCGCTGTCTATGAGTTTTTCGACTGCGGTATTTGAGCGGCGCAGGTGATGAAGAAAGCCTTAAGCTAGTTTTGCACATGACGACTTCGGTCTCATGTGAGGACTACTGTCCTTGCTTGTGCGTAACAGCAGGCTTCTGATGACAGGCTTGTGACACAGGAAGGAATCTGCCGTCTTTCAGGATTTTCAAAGGCTCCTTTCTCAAATTTGTGTATTGCTTGATGAGTTTTGCGGAGATACCCATGTCGACGCCTGTTTTCTCCACGAGAGGCAATCAATCGCGTCTCAGCCGCTCATACGTATCATCACAGGGGTTCTATTCTAACGTCTCGCCTGGCCGTCTTTCACAAGGAGCGCTTCCTCGCGTTTGCGTTCCTAGCCGTTGGCTACTCGCCATCCGCCGCGGACTTCGACTACGAGAAGGGGCTCGCATTAACAAAGCAGGCCCTTGGCTACGAGACATTTGGATATTGGCGGTAGGTATTCTTCCCTTTGCGGCCGTGCTGTATTGATACGTCACGTCAGATTCTTCAGCGAGGATGGCACAGACCGCGTCATTAAGGACCATGTGAGCCGCATTGCAACGTTTCTGTATGTGTGGAGTCTGATCTTGTGCCGTAAACCGTAGTCCGAGTCGTTCCTTTCCATCGTCCACGCAGCCGACCCACAAATCTGGAAAACAGACTTCTGCCCTTCTGGCGCGTTGAAGACTTGGCTGACCGCGGACAAGAAGTGCGCGGTCGGCTCGTATCTGAACGACAAGGTCACGCCGTGGCCTGCTCTCGTTGCCCAAATTTGCTCACGCGGGGCAGCAGGACAAGGAAATTTTCAAGCAGAATATAGATCAGGGACTCGGCGGTGCGCTCAACTGGTACAGGATCATGCTTTTAGGCATCGCCGCCGAGGATAGCAAGAGTGCGTCCACGCTCCCCCAGCGTTAGCAGCTGCGCTTCGCTACCCACAAATGATGACATGTTCTTACTTCTAGACATCGCGGAGCCGCAGATGCTGATCGAACAGCCGGTCTTCTTCGGTGAGGCCAAACATGACGCCGTGGCCGTACCCCGGCTATACCTCCCGCAAATGCAGAAACTCTGCACTAATCTCACGGTGCGAGAGTATGATTGCGGGCATTGGGTTCATCTCGTACTTGCGGATGATGTGAACTCCGCATTGGCTGATTGGATCAGCGGAATGAAAAAGCCGAAGCTGTGAACTCCGCTCTGGGCAATTTCCCAATGGGAAGCAGGAGAACATGGTGGTATAATACTTGTGCTTAGATACATTCATTCAAGATCTAGCATTGTTGCTGAACGTATGATTCTTTTGGATTCGGCACAATGACTTCGGCTGTAGTGCAATATTGAATTGGTAGTGGCTACTGTTCTTCTATATGTTTGATTCGAGAAGCCCCTCCTCCGTCTCATCGGTGTCATCCTTTGCAACAGCGACATAACCCGTAGATAACGGTTGATCTTCTTCCCCTGCATCAGACAAGTCATCATATTCATCTTCCAAAGTTTCCCCAGAAACCGACATATACTCCAATGGTCCACCCATAGCATCTGAGATCCTAGATGCAAACCGGAGACTGATTGTCCGCCTGATTGATTGATCAAATGAAATATCTTGAATGGCCGTATCATCGCTAGTTGCAGCCGAAGCATGCTGCAGGTTAAGCATGAAATGTGTGGTGAGAAGCATTGGAAGCCTGCGATGCAATAAGAACTAGGAATGTCATTTGGTATGTGGAGCACGAACACTAGTACGAATGGCTCAATGGCCAATGATATGGTCTGTGATATCTGCAGTCAGTGGCATGAGCATAGACCAACCCAAAATTATCTGACCTGTGTGACTTCATTTGGATTTGTGTATGCCGATATGTTGGCTATAAGCGTTAAGGTGTGTATGAGCAGCATTACTCTACATTTTTGTCAGCAATCACAGTGAGAAGCCAAGGGGAAAAATCATACACAAAAAAGAAACTGCCTGAGCATATATACTGAGATTGATCGTGCTTCCAAAGTGTAATAAGACATACCATCTCTCAGAATGATATAAGCCAATGAATGCTTGATATTTGCATTGTATGCCATCTTGTAGACAGAGATGTTGTAATACCAGGTACCTCCTATAGCTAGAATGTCAGACAGTACAGCTGATACTCTTGTAATGATCTCTACTGCTCCTATGTCAGTGATG
Organism: Postia placenta MAD-698-R-SB12; assembly: GCF_002117355.1. Lineage (NCBI taxonomy): Eukaryota > Fungi > Basidiomycota > Agaricomycetes > Polyporales > Adustoporiaceae > Rhodonia > Rhodonia placenta. The sequence goes on along the minus strand of NW_020169846.1, from coordinate 443,897 downwards.
TACTATGTCTAGATATCATTATCTTACATCTGTAGGAAATTCAGTATAGGCATAACTCACCATAAGCAATTCATATCTTACATACTTAATCAATGTATCTTCTGACAAACGTGTATGCAATGAACAGATCACTGTGTCATGGAAAGTCGATGATGTTTCGGACGACATGAAATACAGATACTGAAAAACATGAGTTCACTCTGCTTAAAAGCTCAAATCCGGCAACATACAATGTTTGTAATTGCCGGAACAATCCCTAGTAGAAAGGTTGCTGCCGTGAGCGACTTATTGTGCAGGCTGATTGCAAACAGTCGTAGTGAATTGAACGCTGTATACCTGTGAGCCTGAGCCTGCTCATATAGTGGTGGACACTTACCAGTAGTCAATGTAACCCCGATCACCAAGAATGATAATCCCATAGCCTGATCGCAATTACTGCCGATTGTCACAACATCTCATCATCAGAGAGCTACCGTCAACATACCCCTGAACAAAGTCAGAATTCACAAAATCACTTCAAAGTATTGCATTGGTACCCACAATAGCACGCAGAATGGCATCATTGACAGGAATACTGCAAATGGTTTTCACAAGTAGTGTAATTTGATTGAGTGAGAGTATCCACGAGACCCCGGAGAACCCGCGTCTCTTGAGCACATGGAACATGTCGGGTATTATGAGCACCTGGTCATAAACGACCACAGCTGCAGAACAAATGTCAGTGATCATACATGTCAGATGATGACGTAGCCACGAACCGGTGGCTGCCAAAAGACAGCATTCGAGTATCATGCTGCAGAGGAATCTGTCAGCACGAGCTTGAGAAGTAGAGAATGCAATTTTACGAGGCTTGTATCGTCGTTGCTACCTCATTTTCGATTGCAGCAGGAGAGTCCATAATGACGGGCATTGCAATCGCGAGGCTCGACAAACCAGTATAAGACTATCGTCTTACTTATGCGCAGTCATCGTGCACTAGAGGTCGATCATGGAAACTGTGAAACGCAAGCCAACGGGCATGTCGGTCACAAGACGCAGCGAGTGTACGGCAAGATTGGGGGGCGATGAGCACAGCCACAAGGGATGATACCACCGTGATCTGCGAGCTGCGACAGTGTATCAAAATGATGAGCGACAGAAGAAAGCGACATATATATGCGAGCTGTACCTGACGATTGACGTGAGCACGACACGCATGGGGCGTAGTAAATGGAAGTTGTTTGTTGAACACATTACCGTGCAGGCGGTGACGCATCTGCACTGCGCGTGGCGCACACCGCCAGAACAGGAGCGTAAGGGGCTGCTTACTCAAAAGTTGTCTCACAGACTGTGGTACAGGCATTGTCGCTCACTGTGGATAGGAAAGATATCATTGGGACACGGCAAGTTTGCCTCTCCTCGCGCACATGATCAGTTAAGTATACCAGAGCAGAATGATAGTGTCTGTAGAACTTCGTATAAGGGCATCTGCGTACGTGCAACATCCTGACGGTAGTAGGGAGGAAGTTGGCAAGTATCATGTAGCGTAAGACGTTTGATTGGACGGGTTAGGTGGTGATCACGAGACTTACGCGTGACGTCACGGACCAGGCACGACGCGAGGGGGCTGGCAAAGGCTCCTCCTGTCTTTGGACTCCAGTCTCCAACTTAACCGTTAGCCTCCGATGACGCTGCACAGGGGAAGGACCCTTGCGCACCATAAAGGCCTCCCCATGTCAGCCGCCACCAATATTGCCCCAACTCTGCCTTTCTCCCTCTTCCCTAACGACCTTCACGACCTCTCACTCTGAGCTGAGCTCACGCCGTCTTTACTACACATCTACACTCGCTGATAGTCATCATGGGTATATTCAGCTCTAAATCCAAGAAAGGCACCATGTCCGACAATCCCGAAACGCGCCAGGTCGAGAAGATGATCGCGAGCGAGACCAAGGCCGACCAGAAGAACGTCGATCACGCGCTGAGGGACTTGAAGAAAGCCGACAAGATGCACGATAAGAGCATCAAGGTGCGCTGTCATATCATTGATTCCAGAGCCTACGCCACCGACCGGGAATGCAGTCGGCAGACAAGGCGCAGCATGCGCTCGACAAGGCGGTCAAGAAGGAGCACAAGACCGCCCAAGCAGTCAATAAGGCCGAGCACCAGCATGAGACCGCCATCGCCAACCAGCACAACGCTTCGAAGACTGTCGAGGTACGCTGGCTTACTCTCTCGTGTTCGCCTGCATCGACCTTTCGCTGTTCCCTAGCTCCAGCGCCAGCATGAGTCGGTCCTCGAGCAGGATCTCCAGAAGCGCCGCAACGAGTTCGAGGAGCTCCAGCAGCGCAAGGCCGCCAATGACGTGGGTATCATTCTCTCGCCGTTTTCGCGAGGGTTGACATGCTCCTTAGGCGACGCGTGAGTCTAAGCTCGCCCAAATCCACGAGCAGGCAGCGGAGCACGCTCGCAGCGCAACCTTCGACGCGAGCCACGGCCCCGCCACTGGTGCGAATACGGGTGCGGGGGACTCTGTGGACGCGGACGCCTCGGGCGTCGGCATGCGTAATGCGTAATCTGGATGGCGATAGTTTTCCATGAGATGCTGTATCCTTTGCCACGGGTGTACTGGCTCCTCTGTATACCACATCAAACCTGCTCAGTCCTATCACTAGCTTAGTATCAAGCTTATCCCCAAACCTCTATACGCCGTCTCTGGAAGGTCTTGGGGACTTCATATGAGGGCGGCACTCATGCTAGGTGCGGGAAGATCGTAGTCTCCTGAGAGCAGAGTAGAGAATTCCTTCAACTTGGGCCGGCTCCGGATATCTAGGAAGATCGTATCACAGATCGCATCACCTACGTCATAAGTATCACGTGCATTCTGACTCCTCACCCCTGGCACCTGACCTCAATCGGAGTTTGGATTTGAAGATGGTCTGCACGTGATATGTGGCGTCAGAGGGCACATGATGTAGCCGTGAGTGTCCCTGCACGTGACGGTTCCAGGGAAAAAATACATCCTTCGAGCCGGGATCGAACCAGCGACCTCAAGATGACGCATCCAATTACAGTCTCGCGCTCTTCCAACTGAGCTATCGAAGGTATACAAGTATGCACATCACTCATATTAAGCACAACATGATGTCAAAGTCACGAGGACGGGAATCCCAACGCGCCGTCACGTGCCCGTTCGACGCGTCCAATATAGCGGAACGCCGGATAGATTCATCTTGAACTTGTACCTACCACTCTGGCCACTCTGCTTTGTGAATTGTTGAAACCAAGCCTATTTACCTGGATAGAACGTAGACGACATGGAGGCCATGTAAGTTCCAACGACGTTTGTATCGTCAACACGCGCCTGGTTTCATGCCGCGTCGGTGGCGGACAGAAGAATCGCCTTAGGCGTGTCTTCATGCTATCGGTCGACATTATGTCTGATGGATGCGTGCGGTCGCCCTCTCTGATATGTATGAGTTTTGGATGCTGCTAATCAAGGATGATGCTTGCGCACGATGAGAACGAGGGTCATGCACGAAGTGTGGATGTCCTGATGTTGAGTGGCCCAACAAGATTTACTTCCTCGACCTTGCATGATTAGTCAATTTCTGGTTATGTTCTGGCTGAAAGAGAAGACAGCTAAACATGACCTATATTGTCCTGCAGGCGAAGGAAGCTCATGGAGAATGCTGGCACGAGCATGTACCCGGACGTTTCGCGCGTGCGAGAGGCACCCGGAACGACGTCTCAAGCTCAGAACCCTATATCTGTTGTGGTCAGTGATACAGCAATTCGTATATACGGTGTATTGATTAGCACTCGCCTAATAGTCCATAAACTCTGACGCCTCCGACTCCGACATGCCAGTGAAGATGAAGCCACGGAACCAGAATCCGATCATTGTACTATCAGATTCAGAGGATGACGAAGTGCAGATTGTGTGCGTTTCATCCCAGATGATCTCGATTGCACTATGAACCAATTGTTATCCAGCTCGCAGCCGCTACGTCCCCAATCATCGAATGCACCGCCCCCTGCTCTTCTGAAAGCAGCTCGGCCGGTGCATATACCTTCCAACAAGGACCTGGAGCCTCTGCGCACTTCAGACCGCGATTATGAGACCTTTGATCTCCCTGCTGCTGACAATATGTACGACCCCATGCTTACGCCCGCTGATGCTGAAAAGGCGCTGCAAGATCTCGTCACGGGGGCTTACGGCCACGATGAAGTTGATGTGTCGCTCGAAGATGCTATTGTTGAAGGCTTCCGTCCTGGAATCAAGCTCCTGCCACACCAGATCGTGGGCAGGAAGTGGATGGCCGAGCGAGAGACAGGGAAGAAGACGGGTGGTCTCCTGGCGGACGACATGGGGTAAGTCTATGGTATGCCCAATAGGACACACGTTTTTGACACGCACAAAGGCTCGGAAAGACCATCCAGACCATTACAAGGATCGTGGATGGCCGTGCGACCAAGAGGGACAAGAAAGACGGATGGTCTCCCTCTACTCTGTGAGAACAGAATCGTTTGATTGGAGGAACCTGGCTGACTGGAGGCAAGCGTTGTGTGTCCCGTTGCCGTCGTGTCGCAGTGGGCGAGTGAGATCATGAAGATGGCGATCGGTCTCACAGTCATTGAACATCACGGTCAAACCCGTACTAGCAGTACGTTGCGCACGAAACTGAAATCAAACCCGCTGCTCAGACATCTCTGCATGTAGACCCATCGGATCTCGAGCGCGCTCATGTCGTGATCACGTCGTACTCAACCATCGCGTCCGAATATGGCACGTATAGCCCGGCAACAGACGAGAGCAAGCCCAAAAAGAAGTCGAAGCAGTCTCAGTCCCAAGTCTCAGATGATTCCGACGATGACAGCGTCGGCAAAGTGCTCAAGACTACGACGCGCAAGGCGTCTGGGAAGAAGCCAAAAGACGCATTGTTTCGTGTTAAATGGTATCGCATAGTGCTAGGCAAGTCTTCGAATATCGTGAAGCCCAGAAATCACCCTGTTGAAGGGGATACTCTCCACAGACGAGGCGCATAACATCAAGAACAGAACGACAAAGGCTGCTCTAGCATGCTGTGCTCTTGAAAGCAAGTACCGCTGGTGCTTGACCGGTACCCCGATGTGAGTACTTTAGAGAAGATATTATGTATCAGGTGCCTTGACGGGGACTATTGCATGCAGGCAAAACAACGTCGAAGAGCTATTCTCTTTATTCAAATTTCTCCGCATCCGGCCACTTAACGATTGGCCCACCTTTAATGCGCAGATCGCCTTGCCCGTGAAGAGCAACAAAACAACGAGGGCAATGAAACGTCTTCAGGTCAGCAGACCTATTCTCACAACTCGATTGATCTGATGATGCCTTGATGTGCAGGTGGTCCTGGGCGCCGTCATGCTTCGGCGAACCAAAGAAACAGTGGTCAATGGCAAACCTATTCTGCAGCTGCCCGATCGGAGCGTGGGGATGGTGGAATGCCACTTCGATGCGCAGGAGCGTGCCTTCTACGAGACTGTCAACACCCGAGTCCAGGACAGCTTGGACAAGTTGGAGAAACAAGGTGGTGTTGCCAAGAACTATACCTCGATGCTCGTGTTGCTTCTACGGCTGCGTCAGGGTTAGTGAAGTTTGTGATTGCACGTGATTTACTGTCTCAATGGTCTTGGCCATAGCCTGCAATCACCCAACCCTTGTGTCCGAGGACTACAGGAAGGACAAGGACGCGGTTGAGCCCAAGGCTACACAAAGTCGAGAGGATGGAGACGAAGACGCAGATGCGCTTGCAGACGCTCTCGCCGGCATGGGCATTTCTGGGACAACGTCTTGCCAATTGTGCCAGATGAGGTGTGCTATCCTTGCTCTTTTGAGTTTTCGGCACTAATCATGACTCTCGTTGTGGCTAGGTTTCCCGTCGGTGATATCAATGGGGATGGAAACTGCAATGCTTGTGCCAGTCTTATGACGAAGGCACGAAGACGGTCGACCGATTCGGATCTTCCTCCTGATTCCAGCAAGACGCGTAAGATTTTGGAGCTACTTCATGACATCGACAAGCAGTCCGGAGGGCAGGAGAAGACTATTATATTCTCCCAATTTACGTCTATGCTCGACCTGCTCGAGCCTTTCCTCCTGGCAGAAGGGATCAAATTCGTTCGATGTGAGTGCAGTACACATCGGCTTGATGTATTGCGCACCCTAGCTCCTAACGCTCTGCTATAGACGATGGCAGTATGAACAAGCTGCAGAGAGACCAGGCCCTCGAGAAGATCCGAGAAAGTCGCAAGACCCGTGTAATCCTCATTTCGTTTAAAGCGGGATCTACTGGTCGGTTTTCTCGTGACATGTAAGATTACAGACTGATGGACACCATCATGCAGGGTTGAATCTCACATGTTGCAACAACGTGATCCTGGTAGACTTGTGGTGGAATCCAGCACTTGAGGTAACCAAGCCTGCGTTACAGTAGTGTTGGTGATACTCATCAAATGTTGCTTGCAGGATCAAGCATTTGACCGAGCTCACCGATTCGGTCAAACTCGTAATGTTCGAATCCACAAGCTGTTTGTACCGAATACAGTCGAGGACAAGATACTAGAGGTTTGATGGCCTCACGCTTTTTTCAAATCTCTATGCTTACCGCTACGACAGCTTCAGGACAAGAAGCGAGAGCTAGCCAAGGCAGCGCTTTCGGGTGACAGAATGAAGAATATGCGACTCGGCGCCGATGAACTCGTTGCTCTCTTCCGACATGGAGGAAATGACGAGGATGACGACGATTGATTATGAGCATACACCGGCTGCTTATGCTATGTTGTCTCATCTCGTTTTGCTTTCCTCCTGCTTTCGACAATATCGCGCAAAGGCTATCCTGCGCAACTCGTCAGATCTATCTCAGCATATACTTGTGGCCAGACTGAGGAAGCGCAGAATAGTAAAACACGCCAACACATTGCTACATTTTAATACACATTGCTACTACGCACACGAGCAGCTAGTGGCATGAATAGCGGCCTCACGATACTTGATACAAGTAAGGGCCTTAAAGAAACGACGTAACAAAAACCATTGATAGCAATACGAGAGGGCAAGATAGAATCCGTGCGAGTCACTGCAGGACGGGAGATCGAAGGGGAGAAAAAGCCGGGCATGTCACGGAGATAGACTACCAGTCGTCTGCCAGTAGTGATACCGCGTCCTAGACGTATAAGTAGGGCATCTTCGCATACGGGCGGACGGGCAAGGATGCCAAGACACTCTATACCTCAACGAAGGAGGTTGGGCCAGACATGATGGAGATCCCGCCTTCGAGCGGGCGAGTTAAGAGAGTGGGTCCATAAATAGACGGTGCGTCTGATTTCGTACTATCTCTCCTGCCGCCCACTCCGTAGCGATGTGTATGCTGAGAATGAGTATCAGAGCTTGGCTGAGGGCAATCACAGTCATCCAGGATTGGGCCAGACTTGAGACATTGAAGGGAATGGTGCTACTGAAGGGTGCATGGCACTTGTCACCTGGCCAACGCTCGGGATACGTGTATGATTAATAGGTCGCATGGGATAGCCAGGCGGATATTGCTGACGGAAGCCTGCCACAGAAGCAGGTGGATACACAGGATCAGCATAGGCAGAAGGAACACCCGTGCTATATGCGGCCCCTGATGGATACGTTTGCGAGCTGTATGAGCCAGAGAAGCCAAATGGCTGGCTCGAGTTCAGGCTCGGTAGCCCCTGGGACAAGGAAGGTACTCTTTGGTGCGCGGGGCTGGGAAAAGTGGCCGGCTGCTGAGCCGGTATCACAGGTAATGCTACGTCGGGCCCATTGCTTTGCGATCGAGGCGATGTGAAAGGCGATTGCGAAAGTGTGTTTGGCTGTTGCAATGGATAGAGTTGAGACACCGTTGTCCCCGCGGCCGCTCCCTGAAACTTCAAGGCATTGCCGTCCAGAGCTGTCGACCAGATCGACGGTGAGGTGCCGGACGCTCCAGAACCGAAGAGCAATTGCGATTGAGGAGCGGATGGCATCCGTGTGTGTCCGCCAACGCGCTGCAGACCCTTCAGTAAATCTTCCGCTGTCGTTACCAGAGCCTTCGTAGGGATGGTTGGGGTCCTATCAAGTCCGGATCGACTGACTGGCAGATTCTGGGATAGACTGAGCGGACTGAATGCGGGGACCAGAGGACTGGATGATTGAGGGCGTCCTGGCGAAACCTGAGGAAGAATAGGTTGCAAGACTTCACGGGAAGAAGCACTGTACGGGTATTATAGGTTGGTGCTCTGTGAGGCGAAGCTAAGACGCACCCAAGATTCCAGACGATTTCGTCCTGGTCATCTTCGTCCTCACCATCAGACCCATTGAGCGCTTCGCGAAACGCATCCCCAACGGGATCATCATCTGTACGCGAAGTTTCCGCCATGCTATCATCGTCGCTCTCGGCGACCGGAGGTTCCTGCACTGAATCGCGCTGTAACGTTAGCGCCCCGAGGGCTTCGCCATTCGTCCTGGCTGGCTGTGATAGTGTCGTATCAATGACGTGCTGCACGACAGGTTTTGATTCAGGTTGCCCAGCTGCCGGCTCGAATCGTCCATCGTCCAGTACGAAAGGTGTTTCCTGGTAACACGTCGACATCTCTACTCCGACAACGTCAGGGACTACTCACCTCTGCTGCCGCTAATGCCTGAGCATCCATGAGCAGATCCCTTATCCTCATCAACTGCTCCTCGTTGGGATGTACTTGTTCAGGGAGAACTTCGCTATTGACGCTTGGGGCCTTGCTTCCATTTCCAGATCGCCCGCCACTCGATACAAATGTCTTCAGGGGCTGGAATCCGCCGAGCTCGACATCTTCCTCGAAAGGTACAGCCATCGGCGGCAGCCTGACAAGTGGGAAGGTACGCGAGAGCGCACTAGAAAACTGCATGAATGCGTTCCAGAATTCTCGTACGCCCACGTCTGGAGCGCCGGGCCCTGTCGATCGCCTGCCTCTGTCCCTTCTGTCCCTGCTTCTCGTGTTGGTGTGCCCATTGGCATGTTCGCCAGGGGCTGTCCCTAAGGACTGCAACAAATATTTGAGGTTTGCGCGCACCCATTTGCTTGCCAGCCGCAACGCAGGGAGAGTGCGCCGTAACTCTGCAGTGATTTTCTGAGCAAGATCTTGGTTACTGGGATCTTCTGGCGCTTCAGCAAGCTGCGCTACGCCGACTTCGAGCAGCGCGCGGTGCGTCGCAAGGAGATGGGTAGCAATGTGGGATTCTGTAGAGGTGATAGACGTCGCGGAGGACCTGCGGTGGGACGAGCTGGAGGACTGCCGGGTAGACCGGTATCGCCAAAGTGCACCTTGCGCCATGATGATTACCTTTGAGATCATCTCAGCGGGAAGGACACGGTCGGAAACTAGGCCCTTGAAGTCATCCGTCACTTGCTGTGAGACAACATGCAAGGACGACGCTGGACTGAAGACCAGTAAGTCGCGAGAACATTTTACGTGTCAGGACACCTACTCATCTCGCCGGCACTGCGTCTGGAAGAGAGCATGCAGGGCCACCAACTTTTCTTCGAAGGCAGCCACCCGTACACGGGGAGGCTCCGCGCTCGCGCTCGCTTTGACCTCTTCATGCACCCTCTCCTTCTGCCTGCCCTTCCACGTTTCCAGCGCTTTGTTCAGAGTCATTTGCATGTTCTCCGCTGCCGCCTCGTATGGAGCGCGCACGCACAGAGCACGATAGTACTGCACCAGCGCATCAAACTTGTCCTTCTTGTACAACGCGAGGATGGCGAGCCCGTGGGACGAGTTACCATCATGCGGCATCAACAAGCGTGCCTGTCGGTAGCACTGCTCCGCCTTCTCATAGTTGCGCATCCGAGGCATGACCACCGCGGGTGCCGCTCCAGCCCCAGCAGACCCGCCTCTCCTACTCCGGCCCCGGTTTTGCGGGACGGCTGGGGGCCCGTCCTCATGGCCTGCGCGGGGCCGCCCACCTGCCTCGTTGTACTGTTCCTTGTAGCGCTCGATATCGCCCAGTCGCACCAGCGCCTTCCCAAGCGCCGTCATCTTGTTTTGCCGCTGCGTCGAGCTCGCCGTCACTGCCGCAGCTAGCACACCATTAGATTCTGGGGGGAACTGGTGTTGATTGCGCCGGGGTGTCGGGCCCTCTGCAGTCGTGGCCGTGGCCGAGGTGTCATCCGGGACGATGCTGAGCGCCGTGAGCGCGCGCTGCGCATCGTCCAGCGCGAACACGCGGCGGATACGGGTGATGAGCTGAACCCAAAACTTTTCCTCTTCAGAAAGGAACTGGCGGAAACGCTGCAACAGCTTGCGGTACTCTACGACGCGCTGCTGCCCGCCCTGCTGCCGCGGTTGCTGTTCGCGTGGTGGGCCGTAGATGGTGCGGTCGAGTGAGGTTATGCCTTCCTTGTATCGTGCGATAAACGGGTATGACGTCGCCCGCCAGAGGTGGGTGTCGACGTCGCGAGATTCGGTAGCATACGGGTGCGCGAAGAGTAAGCGCAAGTACTGCCGCCTGAGACTGTGCACAGATGAGGGAGAGCTATAGAGTAGAGTAACAGGAGTACACTTACTTTTTTCTTGAAAATTCGACCTCCTTGTCCCATGGATCTCTCGTCTTAAGTAACTCTGCCAAGGTCTGCTGCAGACCGTGGGCCTCACTGTCTTGGGTCAGCCAGAAGTCCACGACAGTCTGCCTGTTACATACCGTGCGATTTGTGCTGCTTCGTCCGACATGGCTACAGTTCAGGTTTCATTCTTTGCAGCGGCGGGAGACTACAAGTAGCATGGTTGGCCGTCGTTGTCGGCGTCGAAGACGAGATACGCGCCCACTGTCACTGCACGTTCTCACTGGTTTTCCCAAGCTCGTGCGCGGCTGGAACGGTCAATCAATCATCAATATGGCTTTTTCAAGCAGCATTTAACTCACCACATCCAAAAAGCGTGGGGTCAAATTGGTTTCAGCCGAGGTTCAGGACTGAGAGACGGCTCAGGGGGGAATTGCCTAATCAGGCGATTTGTTGCCTGTAACTTCTATATGTAAAAACTATTCTGTTAGCTTACAGTAAGTAGATCCAACTATTATAACCACTGAAAGAGTCCCAACGCTTCCCTTGGGTACAAGGATATTCAGAGGGAATTCTACGATGCATTCCGAAGTATAGATACATTCCAACCCGAGGTAAGAGAAAACTGATAATATAGGAAACAATTCAGAGGCCATGAGGACGGCTCGAAGATGAGATTACTAGATATTCAAGGCCACAAGTCGAGATGACACACAAGACGAGACAAGAAGACGACCAAGGCTAGATGTAAGTAACAAATCGTCGATAGAGATATGCGGGAATATGTCAAAATGAACAAAACAAAAGGGAGCCTCTCGCGCTAAGGTTTGGACAGCGGCGCCTCTGTCCTCACCTCAGGGCTCGAGGCGAGAGAAAGGGGGGGGGGGCAACCGTTATATAAGTAGAAGGTCATATGGGCGCAGACGATAATATGATTCAAGATACGAGATAGATCATACGAGTCAGGATCCGGATCCGGATGCGCAGGGCGCGGAGGAGGGCAGGAGTCAGCGGGGCGGGCAGCGACGGGACAGGCGACTGGGCGGTGAGCGGATGAGTGTGACGAGCAACGAGGTTAAGCAGGAGCGATAATAGATCGACGAGGTAACTGGACGATGACCGGTGGCGTTCGCAAAGACAACGAGCGGGCTGGTCGCGGGCGAAGATGCGGAGGTCGAAAGACACGAGCAGAGACACGACAACTGCATAGCAAGTCAGCGACTACCACGCGCGCAATGAGAGGAAACGCACGAAGTGTGTGTGCGCGAACCTAGTAGCATTACCTGCGAGATGCGGCTTGTGCTACCACCCGTCCCAAGATGCAGGGCTCGTCGTGCGAAGCGAATTCAGTGGCCGTCGAATTTACAGTTGGTGGAGATGTCGATGTCGGAGGCGGAAAGCTATCGAGATGATGTGCTACCCGTTAACGAGGCGCGATCAACGGCGCCTTTGGTCGCGCCTCGCCACTCGGACACATAACCGCCACGTACCATGTTCGATTAGTCGAATAGATGTCCGTCGCCTATGAGTGTTGACACCGTGCCGCCGTCTATTGCCCATATTGAAGCCCCTTGCACCACTTGCGCGGTCTGAAGCAGGGTTAGGTGAGTGTTGACAACAATCGAATGAGTACTTACCCTATTCATTCCCGCGAACGCGATCGCTGTTCCCGCCTCATGGCATTCCTCTTCTTGTTCTCCTCTGCCAGTCGCTTCCTCTCCTCACCACCCCGTCGAAACGTCGGTGGAGGCACAAATACTGGTTGCGTTGTCTTCATGACAGATTCCACGTTGCGAACAGGAGGTTGCGCTTGCTGACCCTGCGGACGAGCAAAGACATATGTGAAGGCACAGTAAATCGCAAGCCAGAGCCATCCTGCGAGCTTGCGAGCTGGGATCGCAAGTCGCACACGAGACTTGACGACAATGTAGGCAGATGCCATGAGGATGAATTGAAGCGATGTGATGGTCTCGTAGGTCATCGCCAGCAGATGCAGGAATATTTTGAAGATAAGACCCTTGATGCTCCAGATGAGAGAAGTCACCGTCGAAGGTGCGTAGACGACCGCAACGGAGATGGGACGAGTCTTGTTTGACGCAAAGCCGGCGATCCAGAGGGAAAGCGTAAGGAACAGCATGATTTCTTTGAACGAGACACGGTCGGAGTCGTCAGGCAACTCGATATCCCAGACGTAGTCTTCCTCGGGGATTGGTCGCGGGCACATGCAATGCAAGCAGTGTGAGCAGGAGTCGTCAGAGTCCGGTGTCACCTGAGGAGTACGAGAATGACGAATGGATTGCCAGATGAGTCGAATGAGCTTTCCCGTAAGCTTGAATGCAACGCGAACTATCCGCAGGCATAGGAACACGGAGCGGATGAAGAACTTGTCTACGATATCGAAAAGGAAGAAGGCACTCTTGACGATGACCTTGCTGAGGAGGAAGATGGTTCGGGGAAGACCGCGGATGAGTCTTGTGGTGGTGTTGATGACCGCACGAATGAGACAGGGACAAGTATTGTAGATGAAGAAGATGAGAGCCATGAGAAGCTGGATACAGTGTGAGTAAGTGTACACCCCGCATACAGAGCGCAATAGTCGAAGGCTTACTGTAAACAGGGCGACGACACGCGCATACGGAAGCACCCTGTACACCTCTTCCATACCCTCTCGACCCCGTTCGACCGCAGGTAGAGAGAATTTAACAACGTCGTTGACGATATGTTGATACACATTGTGGGCGGCGGCGAGCTCCGAGTTCGAGAAGGCCTTCAGGAGTAGTTGTTGACCGTATAGAGTAGCGACACGCCCCATGGTGGATAGAATGCTAACGAGAAGCGACACCGATTCTGTATAGATGTCGGTCGCGAGTGATATTTCGTTCCGGGCCTCGAGGACGATGTGGAGGACGACGGAGACGTTGAGGCCGAGGACAGAGGAGAAGACGACGAAGACGGTGATGAGGAGAGGGATCATTGAGGAAAAGGAGGGGGTTTTCTTGAAGCTTATAATGGCGCCGCTGACGAGCGACATCATTGCTAGCACGCTGAATAACGTGAGATGAACCGATGGTCCAAGTGATCCTTCGGTATCAAGCACAGTCGGCGTGGGGGGCATATCGACGAGGATTGTGCGTGTAGGAGCCATCGTCTGCACGGAGAGTTCCCCAGGATTGTTGATGAACCAGTATCTATTGACGGTACCGCGGAGGAACAGCAGCACGCCGAGGATGCTTGTCGGGTCGACCAGAGCGTGCATCGCGTGTATGAGAGCAGTTTGGGTGGGCAAAAATGCAGAGGGTGGATGTATGTGCGAGTATCGAGAGAGCGATTGCGGGGCAAGTGCTGAAGATCCAGCAAAGGACAGAGCCCAGTTTTTGTACGGCCGATGTTTGGGAAATGTAAACACAGCTCCAAGACGAACCAACTACGACACTTGCCATATTGGGATGCGCACTCGTCCAGATATGGTAAGTATCGCGGGCGCCCCACCGCGTCACTGTGAAGGCGCGCATAGCCTCGCGCCGTTGACAGCTCGTACGCTACGCCCTCTTCTGCCCACCTTCTCATTCGTCCGTTTCTGTTGCTCCAATCTCTGGCGCTGTCAAGATTTTCCGTAGAACCTGCCGCCCGCCGCGTTGAGCTCCGCCGCGAGACACTCACTGGCGATCGGGGCTCAGCAGCCCCGGCAGCTCCGTCTCGTCGCGACATGCGCCAGCGAGCTGAAACAATACGCCGAGAATTTGCAGCCGACGCTCAAAAAAAGTGCCTGCACTCACCAAAAATACCGTGTGAATTACGCCGGCATCGCATGCAGTTGATGGAATTGTAGAATGCAGCGCTGTCCGCACATACTGTAACCGACAGATCGTCTGACTTCAGTATTTCCTTCTTTCTGTGATGCTGTCTGCGAGGATGTATCTGCAATATGAGAACAACACGTTGACCGCCAGCAAAACATTAATCGCGCTGCTTGGATGATGGACCAAGCAGCAGCGAATAGAATCTACAGCTGGATATTCTCCCCTGCATCAATTAAAGAAGGAAATAAAACGCTCATAATACAATGGGAAATTTCCTACAGTGCCTCTCACCAACGTCGCGCTAGTACGGCAGTCATATCCACCCTCACCTGTCCACATAGACACGGCCGGCCGTGCGTTCTTGCACTGTATTGTTCTATCAGTCATAGATGATACGTGTTTGCAATGTCACATTCTACCAAACAATCCGCAGGTACCCTTCCGGGCCAAGAATAATGCTCATGCAGATCTAGGAGTAGGACCGTTAAAAATTGCCGCTTAAATCTCGCTGGAAAACAAGCGACTTCTCGCTGCTTTTGAGCGCCCATATGTGGCTGAAGGTCGCTGAAAGCGTCACAGATGACTAGGCGTGATGCAGCCGTGATTTGATCACGTTCTCGGCTTGCGAAGGGCTAACCAGGTCGGCGAATTATGCAAGCGTGACATGGCCGTGAGAATCTGCGAGCGCTTGCGACGAGCAGTCGCTTTCCTGTTACGGGACACGGGCGTGACTGCACCGCGTCGCGCGTCAGTCACGTGACCGTCCCCGAATAAGGTTTGCGTGTCCCACTTCGATCTAAAGGTTGCTTATTTGTCGCTGTTCGAGGAGGGGAGCTCAGATTCTGCTCGCTGCTTTTGGCCGCTTAAACGTCGCTTGTTTCCCAGCGAGATTTAAGCGGCAATTTTGAATGGTCCTAGTCTCACATTCATGAAGCTCAGATGATGATACATATCTGGGTTCACACGATCATTTCATGGCGACGCGCGCTTATCCATCCGTTCCAAACCCGGTGTTGCTACTGTGGGAACCCTCAGAAACGAACTAATAATCATTAAGTGCTAATGCTTTTTGGCAAAGGACAGTAGGTCATTGCCTTCATGGATTCCTACAAGATATGATTGTATATGCAAACATAAAGACTTCAAGCTGACAAGCACATTATACTCGATATTGTGCCATATCCGAAAGACTCCTATAATGTATACTCAATAAAAACAGAGCATTTGGGCTCTTGCAAGATTGGGAAAGGCCGCCCTGATGTGCCATACCATTCTCTAATTTTGAAGCTGAATGAAGATATTTGATATTACTACAAAGTCATTCAGGGGCATTTTTTCAAGTCATAGGCTAAGGTTGTAGTGGTATGAATTGTTCGACCTCGCTAGTGGCACAAAGGATCAGGAAAAGCTATAAAAATATGTATCAAGTCACATACTGTTCATGGTGTGCCTTCCAGTGCCAGCTCTCCCTTGACCGGGATGATAACGCACAGAATACAATGATACACAAAAGGGAGGGCAAAGACTCGACACCTAAGTTAGTCGTGAGCATGGTTTTTTTGCAAGTGACCTCATTTGCATTTAATGAGGAAGTGTCTTCCATTGTTGAATATGCCAGTTATTGTATTTTGGCACTTTGTAGCTGATCCGTGTGTTCCACTTGGCTCTTCAATGACCAGTTAACACCAGTTACTCATAAGAATGACATGATCCTCACCTGAGAGTTCTGCAGTATAACTCTAGCAGATGCAGGGTCGCACAGGTGCACGACAGGATTTTGAACCTGATCAAAACAGGATCCTATGAATAGGTAGTAGTGTGTGTAGATAGAAATGAGTGAGCGAGGAATGTAACATGGCGTATGTTCGCGAGGAGAATGCGATGCGTGTCGATACAAGGAATCGGCACGCATCGCCCTTTATACTTTTTGGTTGCGCTTGGGCCTGAGCGTAGTGGCGTAAATGATCCAGTGATTTGATATGGTCACGAGAGGCACAATGACATGCTTTATCATATTGTCTCTGGAACAGTGGCATAAAGGAACACAGTGCTTGTTCAGCTCACTTTGATCAATGACTCCTTTCTATCAATCTCCAAAAGGACTGTCATTAGAATGCGTGTGGCAGGATTTCGCAAGAGCGAATACGTCAGATAAGCCGCCACAAAAACGCGAGAGGCGCTGCTCGAGATCTGTTCGACTGTACAGTCACGTAAGCTTGATGGGATATAGCGGCGACTGCATGCGCCTCTCGCCCAGTTAGCTGGCATGCGACGCAGAACAAGCGCACTGTATTTAAAATGTAAGGGAACATTAGACCAAATATGCTTGCCAGCGTAAGGTGTATTGGTATGATACAGCATACAGCTGGTATTGAAGTCGTCGTAGTCCCGGAGAGGTCGCCTTTTGATAGCCGATCCCTACGATCTTACTCGGTCACGTGTCACGTGTATTTGACCACATACCATTGCCGCGAACTCACCGCGAAAACACAGGCGTCCAACGACTGCTACGACCTCTTCTGGACACGCACAGCCTCCCGCAGATGCCTCCGACCCGTAATACACAACCAAGGCGTCCAGACCACAAATTTACCAGTGCAGCGGATGTTAGGCGGAGTCTCGGGGCACAAGAAGAGTCTAGTCTAATTGACGGTATGCGCGCTCCATTTATGAACGCTTGGTGCGCTGGTTGAAGTCTTCTCATTAGCTCTGACAACCCTACGCAATCAATTCACCGTCAAGCCCGACGAACCTTCTGTCTCTGTGTCTGATGAGCGACTGCTGCTGATCAAGGCCTGGTTGGAGAAGTCGCCTGGAGCCCAGGATGTCTTCAATATATGGGACACGGCAAATCCAGTAGGTATTTGCTAGTGTTCTCCCCTTGATGCCGTATAGCTGACCACAGCCTACTGTAGCGTCAGATGAATCTGCTGTCGCTCGTCGTCAGCGTTCTGTCGTCTATGCTAACTCTCCTTTCAGCCCACTATTTGTATCAACCCCTGGCACAACCTATCGTCAAATCGCTGGTCTCTCAGCAGTATTCACATAGACTGAACACGTATCTGGGCGGGTCGCACAACGACTTGGTACTCGTCACCATGAAGCTCTTCAACAGCCTCTCAAACTTCGCCAGTGGGAGGGAGAGAAAGGCCACATTCGAGGTTTTCGCATGGGAGACAAAGGTTGTTTAGCATGTTGGGGAATAGGAGTCATCATGAAGCTGAGATTTATTGTCTGCAGACCCTCCCTAGGCTGCTCCACATGAGGCGTAAAGGCAAGTCTGACGACCACCTTGACATTTTGTCACGTCCAGGTGCGCTAGAATAATCGACGTGAAGCAGCATCGTATCTCACATATCGGCGATGCCAGATATCCGTACGCTTTTCATCTTGTTTCTCCTATCGTTCATAGATGGTACAACATCGAGCGCCGTCAAGACCGCTTTCTTGGAACAGCGTCGCGATATTTTTGTCCTTCTGTTCAAAGGCCTATGGCAAGACCAGTACTCACTCGTCCGCAAAGTCTTGGAGGTCTGTTGGACAGGATTATGGTCAGACCAGAAAGTGAGAAGAACGCTGAAGGTTGGCCTGTTCAATGAGACGGTCCTCTCGCAGGTAATCTAATTCGCACGGATCGTCCTCATATCACTAATACTCCTAATCGCGGACCAGGTCATGAGGGTGTACGAACGCGACGTTGCGGAAGACAGTGATCTGGAGCATATTCCGGCCGACGTCGTTCATCACTATATGCTGGCCATTTGCACGCGCCCTGGCGTCGGAGTTTGCTTCAAGGACAGAGGATGGTACCCGCGCGAGTTGGACCAGGAAGAAAAAGTACCAGATAACACCCCTGAGTCTCCAGAAGAGGGGAGCAGTCGACGAATTGGCAGAATATACAACAAGATTCTTGCAAATGTGCTGAAGATGCTCAAGGTGAATGAAGATCCGCGCCAACAAGAGCTCGCGCTCAAGATATTGGCGGCTTGTCCAGAGCTCGTCGCTGGGTTAGTAGCAGAGGCTCATCAACGTTTCCCTTGTTCACCGCCCTTCGTTACAGCTACTGGTCATCGGCCGCACTGGCCCTCGAACCCCGCAACTCGTCCAAATGGCTCGCCAACATTGCGTTCTTTGGCACGGTCGTGTCATTGCCCGTGCCGCATTCCAGCTTCGTGCTGTCGGAGGCCTCTGGGAAGGCCGTGTACAACCCTGCCCCCCCGCCGTTGACCACCATCGTAGAGAATACCATGCCATCCGCACACATTAAGGCGCACCTGTCACGGGGGCTGCAAGCCACGTCCTCCCTAGTACAACATAGCACTGCACTCACTCTTGTAAAGTGCCTCAGGAAGTATGATGCAGTCCTACGCGCCCTTGATGAAGTCGAGAACGCACTGGAGGAGGATGAAGAGGGACAATGGCACCGGCGTCGGAGTGAGCTCGAGCGGGAGATCAGGAAGAGAGTCCCGGAGTTTCAGGTTGTCGTCGCTTTCGCACAGAAGCTCGCGGATCTCAGCGCCGTGCAGGACAGTATACAATCTGTCCCCTATAATCCTGCCAAATACGCCTTGCTCTCGGAGATTGCGCAGAGGCTGCTGTGGTTGTACCAACGGTCTCTACCTTCGTTGGCCGCGGAGGCGCGCTTTGATATTGGGAAGCTGCTGTCCGTGCTTGAAGGAAGCCTTGAGGCGAGGGAGTCAACGTCTGAAGTCAACGCTTCAAACTCGGGTATGGATGTCCTTCGCAAGCTTCACGTACTCAGGCTTTTGAGTGAAAGCGACCAGTTCAACTGGTCCGGGAAGACAGGTGGGATTTATTGAGTTCAATGACAGATCAATCACTTACATCGTGTACAGGGACATCACGCAGTAACCTCAACGTCCTCTTGCGCGGATACGTCGCGACGACAAACAGGGATATACGAGCCGCGATCACGCACCTTCTCCACCGTGCACTGTCTGCCAGTCTACTCTTTCAGCACGACCCTGAGGAAGTGGCCCTCTGGCTGGAAGCGCTCCCGGTCATGACTCGCTGTCCCGACACTAGGACCCCCGATGGCGTTCTGTTGACCAGCGAGCCAGACGCCGTCATCTCATTCGTGGACGATTGCGCACAGCGTTGTTTCAAGACGCCGTACCGCTACCTGGAGAACTTAGAAGAGTTGTTCAGGAGTGCCGACAACGCTGCAGAAGGTGTCACTTTGGTCGCGGGTCAGTCCGATCGGCATCCCAGCCCGCTGCTTATGACTATACTCGAACAATTTGAGGCCAAGGTGAAGGGCCAGCTATTATCTGCGTCAGACACGTTGGCTATCGTGACGTTTATCCGCAAACTCTGCTTGAAATTGCTTAGCAAGATGGACCATGCTGGACCGCTAAGGGCGGTAGCAACAAGACTTAATAACATAATCATGGGGCATCCGCATGCCGACACCTCTTTGATCCTGTCCGCGATTCAACGAGAACTAGACTACCTGAATTCGATCCTCCTGCGTGTTGTGCGTCCGCGGTTGACGCCTAATACCGATCGCGATGAACATGTTGAGTCCTTCCTCGAAATGGTGGAGATCCAGGGTGAGACCACACGTAAGTCTAGACACTTCATCAACGTCTTCGTTTGGTTTGACGAACTTTTATGTGTTAGTGCTGCCTCAAGGATGGCAACAGTCCGCATATGATCTCATCGACTGGTACCGTGTCATCAACCATTCGATGAATATCCAGCAAGCCAGTCGTCTATGTCTCATTATCGAACAGCGGTCTAAAAAAAGCTTGCGTGAATTCCTAAAATACCTCAGGGCAGGTGAACTTCGAGTGTGGGATTGCATAGATTTGGTGCGTCGCTATGCAGAGTTGAAAGATTGGTATGTGCATCTGCGACAATTGATAGATTCAGAGCTCATTGTGCATTGCAGTCTGTCCTTCGACGTATTATTGTTTCACTCTGATCTTGATACCCTGGCCAATGCTGGGAGACGCGAGATCCTGGTACAAAGTCTTTTCAAAGATGCGACTAGTCTGCGTGATATCGGAAGAGCTATAACGCTCGTTCATCATGCCCTTTTGTCTTGTTGCCAAAATGACGCTGCTGCTCCGCGCTTCCTGGTCGTTTTATCAGACATTGTCTCAACAGCTCAAAGCAGGCTAAATGCCAAGGAGTTCTCTCTCCTGGTACGTACCTGCTTTGAGTTGGATGCGATCAAAAGTATTTGCGACAAAGCTGTGGCTGACGAGACAAGACAAGGTTTGAGCCTATTCAGCGTCACTTGATATCTTGTTGTCTGACTATGCATGCCAGGCCTATCTGGGTTGCTACAAACCTCTTTTGAGCACGTAGGGAAGGATGAGCAACGATTGATCAGGGACTTCGGAGCTCGTTGGACAGTCATGATCAAGGAGAATTTATCTGTGTTGTCGTCTGATGAAGTAAGTCAGCGATCGCTATGTCTCTTATCAACATCTGACCTTGCCACTTTGTACAGAAAGCGACATGTGCCTTATGGATCAAGTACATGGCATTCGAAGACTTGCTCGTATTATTGGATTGCACATTGGATCCGTCCGAACCTTCCTGCCGTCTCGACAGCGAGTTGCTTCAGGAACTACTTCAAGGGCTGTCGTACTTCGCAGGTGCAAACTCGTATGTTATGCAGCGATACGCAGGCGCGCTTTGGCGCTTGCGTTCTCAGCTTTCACGGCCCCACACGCTTGACTCTATTCTAGCCCAAGTGTTATCTGGCAGCCTTCCCCTCGGGCTTGGCGGATTCTTATCCTCGTCTCCGGACGAAAGCATGCTCTCTGACATCATCTTACATGCTCAAAGACATTGGGTGCAGCACGGACGATTGTTTGAATCCACCATCGATGTCGCTGATATTCTGTCCACGACGGATTGGTCAGACAGCACAGTGGACGTCCTGCTCGGCCTTTTATACACAGAATCAGCTACCGAAGCTTCGATCTTATCCTGGCTGAAGGCCAGTCCCACTGCACCCTGCACAACAGACCAACTTGCTCGTATTCTGCTTGCTTTACTAGATTCACAACGCTTCAACGAGTTAACATTGCAGGAAGACCTACAATCCATAGTCCCACACTTCGACCGACTCCTTAAAGCTGTTATGTCGGGCAAGTATTCCATCGATGCAGAAGCCGTTGATACCTACACCACCTGCGTGTCTAAAATGTTGCGACAGCTGACTTCGATTAGGCCGAAGCTGCTTATCAATCTGCAGCGGAGATGCGAAGCATTGCAAGCAGACTATATGTCCTCGCACATGATACGGATTGCGAAGTTCGTACAATCCACGATGGATGTCGAGGGTGCCAAAGTCGTGGAGGCAATAGTTGACCGGGGCCTCAAATGGATAGCTCAGCTGTACTCGGGAACTGACAACGAAGCAAGTACGCAGACCAATGTTGGCCTCGTTGAGGACTTCTGTGAGTCAACTATGAGGTCCATCCGAAATTATCCCGAATATTGACATTTTCAAACACAGATGCATTGCTTTCATCAATACATAACATCAAGAGTTATCTCGTTGAGCCCGTTTTGACAGTTGCCATACAAAATCGACTAGCCGATCACCATGCGCTGAATCTGGTACAGCTCTTACTACAAACAGCTTCATTTAAGGTGTGTCTACTGCAATACCGAATGATGACCCAGCCACTAACGTACGCATATGTTCAAGCCTGCCACAGTCAATAAATGCATTCAGACGATCATACAACATCCGCGGTTCTCTGCCATCTGTGCTGACGCCCCCACAGCCCGCCCATCAAGCGCAGAGTCCGTTGCGCATGTTCTTCATACGGCCTTCCACCTTCACCCGAGCAACGCCTGCCAACCTACTCACATAGAACCCTTGCTTCGCCTATACGGGGGCACCGCATCTGTTTCTGATCGACGGCTGCTCGACATTTTCCAATTGTTCGAGGTCACCCGCAAGACCTCAATTGCCTCTCTATTCCATCGATGGTCCGCATCCCGTGACTCCCGCGCTGGAAGTACTCTTGAGGCTGTGCAAAATCTAGATCCCAATCTCTGCCTGAAAACATGCCTCTCATTCCCTGACTGGCGCCGTGCTACCATCGACTCAGATGACGAGAACTCAGTGCTCCATGGTAGTTCCATGTACGACCCGCTTTTCCTGATTCTTCTCTTCGCACAATTACTACAAGAGGGCACACCAACGACAGCCAGTGGCTGGGTCCAGCTCTTCAGAACAAACATTGCGAGCGTCCTTATTAGAGCGGTTTCTGCACAAGACGACTTTATCCGGGCGACTAGTATCGCCCAGTTGGCTGCGCTCCACAAATGTCTACAAGTAGGTCATCATCGTATTTGCAGGAGTCTGGGGTATCCCTTATACGTCTGATTGTTGCCAGGAAGCAGACATGCAAGAGCAGCAGCATGTAATCTACGTGCTGAATTTGCTCAAAGATGCTATACCCAAATCCGAGGATGATTCTCCGCCACGTCTTCCAGTATATACGACCCTCCTATTGGCTCACGCTTTGCGCGGTATCTTCTATCCCGCCAATTTCATCTATCCGATCACCGCAAGATTCCTCCTACAACGCTCGGAATTGGATACAGGCGATGTACCCATGTTGTTTGGGATGTTGTACAGCTCGTCTGAACAGTGGAAAAAGGAGAGGGGTTGGATAGTGCGATTTCTGTCCGATGGTATGGTCAGCTCGGCAGAATGGAACGTGTTGAAAAGGCGGCATACCTGGGACTTGTTGGCTAGCCTGTTCCAGAGTGAAGAAAAAGATAAGGCCCTCCGGCGTGGCGTTCTCGAGGTAAGTACGGGATAAAGTCTCACGCGTTTGAACAACTCATCGAACAACACTGTCCTAGTTTCTTGCTAACGTCACCTGCAACAGTCGTGCAACGACATCTCTCGTCTTAAAATCATCGCTTCTATCCTGGATCGAGCTGCAGATCCGCCTACCGGCCGAGGAAGAAGCGTTAGCTTGGATACGCATCGTCGAGAACATCTTAGCCGTGTTGGATTCTGCAAAGATAGAGCAATCCACACACGGTGAATGGCGAGAAATGCTGGGCAGATGTATCTCAAGGGTACTCTACAGCCCAAGTAAGTTGATTTTGTATGGCGACCAATGCACTTTCAGTAACCTAGTTGATTTTCGCACAGCTTGCACAGACGGCGTATTCTGCGAAGCTGTCCCAGTAGTGTTGCGCTTGAGCCTACTTCCCGGCCCACAGATTGCCGGGATCGATGGCCTCATCACACGCTGCCTGACCTTACTGAAGGTTATAGAGGGCAATGTCACTATCCTCACTGCACCCCTATCCCTGCGTGCGGACACGATCAAAAGAGTACTTCCACACCGGGCACACGATCTATTTGTCGCACCTCCCTCCTGTGCGACACAAGATTGGGGTGTCTGCGTGGAGGCGTTGTGGCGGGTGACTATGACACGACAGAAGAAGTGCCCTGAATGGGAGGAGCTGACACCCCGTTTGCTCATTTGGAGGTCATTAGTTGGTGAAGACGGCAGCAAAATTGGCGAATGGGCTAGGAAGGAGGTAGTTGTGAGCATAAAATTCGGGTGATTTGCCTCACCACCTATAGTATCGTTGACGTCTGGCGGATGGCTGTCTCGTACGCACTTCGTTTTGTCTTAACATAAAACAGATTGGTCTTCTAACGATACGTTGAACTGCTGGGTATTTGCAATGAGACATCAAATGATAGCAAACAAATAGTACAGAGGATGTAGCCAGACGAGTCCGATGCAAATTACTCTTCTTCTTCATCTGCCCCAATTGGTCTCCGCTTCCGTGCGCCCGAGGCGGTTCGACGGCGCACACCAAAGCCTTCGTCTTCCTCCTCGCTTTCCACATCCATACCTGCCTCCCCATCTTCCTCACTCCCACCAGACTCATCTTTCGCGCTGCTGACGCCCTTCCCACCAGAATCTTTCCTGTGTTTGCGTTCCTCCGCCTCTCGCTCGTGAATCTTCGCTTCTAGCTTCTCCAAATCGTCTTCCTCGCCCTCTTCCTCCTCTTCTGCGCGACGCCGCCTGGCCCGGTGCCTTCCGGTCTCCTCGTCCGACTCACCAAAGGCCCCGTCTTCCTCGTCGGAGTCCGCGACCAAGAAATCGTCCGTCTGGTACTCCCCAGGGCCCTTCTTCGCGTTCTCCTCGCCGCCCGGCCGCCGTCGCTTCGCGCTGCGCGCGCCCTCTTCGCCGTACTCGTCCTCCGAGCCACCGCCAAACACGGCGTCCTCTTCGTCGTCCGACCACATGTCGTCGCCCGTGCGCTTGCGCGAGTAGCCCGATGTGCGCCGGCGGCGCCCACTGAGCCCGTCGTCCTCGCCACGCGGGCGCCGCGGCTTCCGCGCCGCCTGGCGCATCAGCTCGAGCCGCTCGCGCTCCGGGTCTGTCGTCGGGTCTGGCGCCATGCGCAGGCGTGCGACCTTGTTGTGCTTCTGGCCGACTGCGCGCACGAGCATGCGATGCGTCTCGGACTGCATGCCCGTCGGGCGGAGCGACATGTAGCCCGAGATGACCGCCTCGCACTGTAAGATCTCGGCGCGCTTGTGCTGTGCAACAAGATATGTGAGGCCTTGCGAGCGGCCGGCGGTCGCGGGCGGTTGCGAGGGGGAGGGTATGGGTTGTGAAGTTGGTTGAGAACCGCCGAGGGCTTGACGGGGGACAGCGCCAGACGTATCGATCGTTTGTGTGATGTCGAAGAGCTCCTTTCCGAGCTGCAAGCTGAGTGTGCCGTCAGACCACCGGACCACCCTGCTATTTGATTGTCTGCGCTGATAGCGGGGACCCACCGAGACCATTAGCCACTGGACCTAAGATGCAATCGCAGCGGATACTTACGTCCTGGCCATCTTTTCCCTTGACCCAACGCCACCGCACTGTGTTTTCTACCTTGAGCTTGATCGACATGCTCTTTTCGCGGATTGTCTCGACCTGCGACACCTCGTCGTCTTCCTGCTCGGGCCCAAGATACGTGTCTGGGTGGAAGGGCTTCGAGTCGACCTTGACAAAATTGGGCATACGAATGACCCAGTACTAACAAGAGCTAGGATTACAATCATACAGTGTATATTATCGTCAAGGCAGCTTACGTTTCCATCAGAGCTCCGGGGCACAGGGATATTAGGGATAGCAGCCTTGGCTTCAACGATCTGGATGACTGGTGCCTCTGTCTCATCGTCTTCCTCAGCATATTCCATTGCTTCCCTATGTCTTCGCTCAGGAGACGAAAGGCCCTCGTTCTGATCGACATGCTCTGACGATGCTGGCGTCGCCGCACTTGTGGCAACTCGTAAGCGCGAAAAGCGTGTAAGAGGTTTGAAACAAACGCACTCCTCATGCTTCACCGTCTCGGCTTCCTCACCCTCACCAAAGAGGTCTTGCATTTCTTCGTCGTCGCCGCCCTCGGCGCTCGCTTCTTCCCCGTCCGCTTCCGAAGCCGATGCGGAATGCTTCATATCCACGTCCTCGGACATGGTTGTTTTGAATTCTTGAATAGGGTCAAGTGCACCGGCAAGAGACGACATGTCGTCGTTTGTCAAATATCAGCTAGACAAGGACCGAAAACTTGCTCGAAGCGTAAAAGCGAGATGAACGTATGTCACGGTAGCACCTCCAGAATAACGCCCGCAATCCTCAGCTTGGGTATCAGTCACGTGCGCCATGATTTAACTGCCCGATCGCGACGCGCTTGCTCGGACGCGTGTCGTGCCGTTTGAAGCGAACACAGTACTACTCGGCCCTCAAGTAAGCTTCATAAGTACACTGCAACGGAATGCATGTCCTCTACAATTTATTTCGGCCTGCCGCTATCTTAGAACTCTCGTCGTCAACTCCTCAAGAATATATCTTTTCTGAATTGTTGCACTCGCATCATACCTATTTTACAGCTTCCGACATGACGCGCTGCCCAGACATGACGCGCTGCCCAGGACTTGGAATTATTCGCCGGATTCAAAAATGCCGAATAAGATGCCGAATAAGACGGGGGCCAGTACATGAGCCATATCATGAACACAGATCCTGCAGTTCTGGCCCGACGCGTTAAACAAGCCATTGCGCCACTTTCTTTTCGCATCATAAACATGCATTGACAGAACAACTGATACTCTCAAGGAAGTTCTTTCTCTACGACGATGCACTGAAGGTCTCTTCCTTGACATCCTACCGAAACTGTCCACATAGCGTGTTGAAATGCCGTGAGTGCAAGTGATGATGTTTATCGTCAGCGCCGCCATGCGGTACTATATGGACGCGGTCGAGCACATCGTCAGTACAATGTATGGCGGCCGGACTATGAGCGGCAGCATCTGCAAGGCACTGATGAGCATCTGCCTTGCATGCTGCGCCGCGGCGTGGCTTCTGGATACAACCCGGTGAAGGCGCTGCGAGAGGCGGAGGAGGCGAGCAAAGTCGACCGGACATATGCCAAGGCGTGAGTGAAAGCGAAGTACTCGTGCGTGCATGACAATGAAGAAGCTCGGGCTGACGCGCACATGTTGCTCGGCTACTTTCGTCAGACGAATGCCCATCAGTTGATGGGCAACCCGTCAGAAACCATTGACGTACTCGCTGCGTCCCTGAGGACGCTCGGCTTCGTGCCGGACAAGGATATGAACCCAGACGTTTCTCCCGCGAACCTTCCGTCAATGGGTACGGGGATCAACGGGCGCGTGGGCTCATTCTTCGGTTCTGGTGCATTTGCTAAGATTATCTGATGAGAAAGAGAACCTAAGAGTATATCAGTATGTTGTACCGAAACTCACTGTGTAGTTGATCACAAAAGGCAACAGAAAAACGATATGCCCGACCATGATGAGACTCTCGTGCCGACAAGTTACGTCGTGGCACTGACCTCAGGTTCGAAGGACCTATGGGTTCGCATGAAACAAATACGTGTAATTACCGTCACAAATCATGTTTGAAGAGTAAAATGGGCGCAATATCTGACATGCATCTGAATGTATCATGAAACCATTGCTCACAATGCGGCTCAGAGAAAAGAAGAAAAAGGCTGAACTACGAGACCTTCCATAATCGGAGGGAAATGTTATGCACGTGACACGTTCGAGTCGCGACGCGTCGGTGGCGAGCGCCACGGGACCTACTTCTTGCCCACCTCGGAGACTTTTCGCCAGTCTGCATTGTAGACATCTGGAAGGGGCACGTCCCAAACTTGACATCGGACAAAGGAGCGTACATCGATGGCACTATACGCAATCAAGGAGTCGAAACTCCCTGCGGTGCTCTGCCGCCTCAGCCCGCCGGGCTCGCCCTCGAAGCGGCGGAACTCGCAGGTCGCCGCCAGAGGTGGCTCGAAGTTTCTTGCAGCTTTCGACGCTATGATGGCCGCCGAGCGCAGGACCACTGAGAATACTACGGCCCCTTCGGCAGCAATAAGCGACAAACCAGCGACGTCTAAGAAAGCGTGAGTGCCCTGCAACACTGTCTACGTCTAGTTTATCATCCGCTGGTCGACATTAACCCAAATGGATCCGTTCAGAACTCATACATTTTTTCTTGCCTCTGGCGCCTCTGGGTTGCAGCCCGCTGCACTCGCCATTGGTTCGAAGCCGAAAGCCACAACAAAGCTACAACCACTCACTCTGCATTCCGCAGTGTCAACAGCGAAAAGGTCCATCGAAAAAACCACCACGTCCGATACACGAACGAAATCGAAAGGCCTCGTGCAACCGACAGACTCAACGCTTCCTCTCTACACTTACGAAGACTATTCTCCCGCACCCGCGGTTGTATATACGCGGCACGAAGATGAGGCTAACGAACTTGCCGCAGCTCTCACAGGGTATGTGGCATGTTTTTGCGCAGCGGCGCAGCTCGCTCGCATGATTGATAATGATTTGACGTGTACGGTATCGTTATGGCTTCCACGCTGGCTGTCGCGAATAGACCGCTAGGATTTGACATGGAATGGCGGATCTTCATACAGCGGGGCGCGCCTATCATAGAGCGCCGCACCGCCGTCGTCCAGCTGTCAGACGCACGCATGATCCTTGTCGTCCAAGTGAGCCGGATGAAGAGTGCGGATCCCTTGCTCAATCAGATCATTACTACAACTGACACGCCGCAGAGTTTCCGCAGAAAGTCAAGGTGCGGACGGTGATTGCGCGTCTCATTATCCTTTTGACGTACGCCCGTCCGCCAGGAACTTATCGAGTCGCCCACGGTAGTCAAGACGGGCGCCAACATACGCAGTACGCGCCGCTGATAGCCTTTCGCCTTCTTCCATTAAGGTGTCTGACGTGCTGTCACAGACGACGGTGAGAAACTCTTCCGTGATTATGGCATCGTTGCCGCAAACCTAGTCGAGCTTGGTGCGCTCGCGCATCGCGCCGACCCGGCGTTCTCTACGATCTACCACCGGTCTATAGTCAGTTTGGCGCGAATGGTAGAGCACTACACACGCAGGAGCCTCGACAAGGGGAAGGTGCGCATCGGGAACTGGGAGGCCGCCCCACTCTCGCAGGAGCAGATAACATGTGTGCATCTCCGTCTGTTCTCTCAGTCCTCACTGACTCTCCTCCGCGCTTGTAGATGCGGCAAACGACGCACATTGTGCGCTGGTTGTTTACAAGCGCCTGATCGAGATCGCCACGGAGCACGGCCTTTGCCTGGACTCGGTGGCGTATGCTTGTAGCATCAAGGGCGTACGCGCAGGGAAGGGTGTACCTGAGAGCAGTGCGAATGATCATGGTGGCGGCGTGACTACGTCGTCGTCCACTGAGGCGCCTTCGGATGCGTCGAAGCATCCAAGCTCGCCGTGGTTGCGCCCGCCTGGGTATGTCACGAACGTCGACGGGAACCAGGCGCCGCGCCCGCAACATTTACGCGCATACAAGCTTTGGCAGGGCGGGAACATGCCGCTCCCGGAGATCTGCGCAGCGCTAAGGAGCAAGGAGAACCCGCTGGCGGAAAGCACTGTCATGTAAGCCCTGTCACCTGCCTGCCCACGGTCGGTCGTTGATGTGATGCATTTCCTTTTTATGTTGGTGTATTGGCTTTCGTGCCTGACGACGGTACGTGCCTGTGTTTCATAGATCGTACGTGGTACGGGCCTTGCAGGCAGATTCGACGCTGCCGTTCTCAATGGACCAGCTCAAGGCGTTTGTCCAGCTTGAGGCCGGGTCATGGCAGCGGCATCGAGAGTGGATCATGCGGCAGGACTCTCATACCCGACAATGACTGCAGTGCATTGGTCACCCCGTCTCGGACTTGGCTGCAGGCCGATGCTTTATATACCGCTGATGTTACGAAGCTATTTACGAGATGTAAACATCCCCACTGACCATTTTTGGATTGATTTGTCTCTATGTGCGTCGTTAGATGTGGACGACGTCAAGTCAATGTCCGTACTACGGAGCGACCTAACCCCAATTGCCAACTCGCATGCGCTAGTGCCTATGCCATTCAGTGTACCATCTGCTTCCCTGTGTCATTAACCTGATTGACTACCGTGTGCCCTGTTTTGTATATTCTTTCGTATCCTAGAGTTTGAAGCCTCAAAATAACCATGTGTTTCCCTAATCTCAAGCGAATTCCTACGCCATAGAAAGCAAGTAGATGTTGTCCTTTTCTAGTGCAGTGAGTCCCCAGGTACTGGTAGCCAGCTATCTTAGTCACCACTCGTGCGCGTTGCCTGTGCGTGTGATCAGTCACGGTACTGATTGAGTTTCTAAATACTTCCGCGAGCTCACTAGCTTCAACAGGGATTAGGTTGATCAACCTGACGTGGATCATGGATCGTTGCTGTCTCACACTAGATGCCATTCATTGGGTGTCAATATTTGGATGGAAATGCCTTTACCGTTTTGAACTTGGCCCATCGACAGTTCGTAAATTGTTTACTCAGCAGTTACAACGATCGCCGTGGCCGGAACATTTTGCCATCTACACATGTATCAATGCCCATGTGAAGTCCGGGATCCAGCTTGGTCGAGCTTAACCGGGAAGCCAGAAGGCCGGCCGCCTGGCGCGTTCGAGTTCGCACTCGTCACCCAGCCGCTAGCCGTATCACGGAATCCGGCAGCTGCGGGAAGCAATTATGTTCGGGGCGCTGGCCCTGACACCGCCTGCGAGTGTCAGGCCATGTACCGCGCTTTCTGTCATTCTAAAACTTTTCGCCTCGAGGCAACATTCAGTGCCACGGTCTCGCTGTTTGTTGATCTTCCCTTCCACCACCGCCACGTCGCCGTTTGTTCTAGGCCGTCGATTCAGTGCGCTTTTGCAGGCGGCGTAATAACAGCAATATGAACAGGTGTTTCTTTGAGGATCCTTTTTCCCACCCCAGGCTCGCCGCGACGTAGATATCGCATGTGCACGAGGTGAGAGGTGGGTCCCAATCAACCAGAGTGTGCGTTGAGACGCTTCCGAACCATTCTGATGATCATAGCACGAAGATGGACTGGTGGACATTCTTGGTCTAATCGCCTTTTGCATCAGATGCTCCTTCTCACAGGATTCCGGAACACCTATATGCACGGCCATAAGTAGGCGTCTACCCCGTCTTCTCCCGGGTGCTCGACAGATCCCTGTACGCCATGGCTGCGCTCTTCAAGGACTCCCCCGAGTATGAGGCCCGCAAGAAGGTGCCCTTCTCGCCGCCTGCCATCACCATCAAGGATGTCCATGCTGCGGTCCCGAAGCACCTCTTCAAGAGGAGCACGGAGAAGTGCCTCTACTACGTCGGCAGACATGTGGCCGTCTCCTTCGCGTTCTACCTGTGTGCGACGCGCATCGACTCGACGGTGCTCCGCATAGCGTCGCAGCACGACCTAGGCAGCCGAGCGGTGTCTGCGCTGCGCTACGCGTTCTGGGCATTGTACTGGTTCTGGCAGAGTGTCGCATTCACCGGTCTATGGACGCTGGGTACGTCTCGATCTGGGTGATCGTGATCGGTGATTAACCTTTCTGCATTCCAGGACACGAAGTACGATCGCAGAATTTATTGTAATTCCTCGAATGGGGAAATCTGACTCTTCTTCGTGCAGTGCGGTCATGACGCGCTCGCCCCCAGCGCACTTCTCAATGCTGTGCTCGGCCTTGGTCTGCACACCTTTGTACTCACTCCATACTACGCGTGGCGCGCAACTCATCGCTCTCACCACGTGAGTCTGGACCAATGTGCTTCACGAGGAACGCCCATTGACGGATGCTGCTTTACAGAAAGGGACAAACAACCTTGATCGTGACGAGACATACCATCCGCAAACACGCGAGGAGCTGAATCTACCCCCTGAGCATGTTGCGACGCCAATGGACTACAAAGAGCTCATCGAAGAAACGCCACTATACACACTGTGGAAGATGGTGATCCGACAGTTCCTGTGAGTTACCGGCTGTTGTCCGATGTGAACGGGCCCTTATCCTGCGTCATAGGGGCTTCCAACTGTACTTGATGTGCGTTGTCGAGGTGTTCTTAATTAAAATGTCTGATTGATGTATTCCCTACGATAGCCACAACCGAAAAGGCAACCCGAAGTATCCGCCGTGGACGAGCGTGAGTACTTCACTATTGTGCTGCTCGGAGAGATCTTGATTTGGCGCCTGTTGCAGCACTACAAGCCCTCGTCATTGCTGTTCAGGCCAGAAGACCGTAAGCATAGAGATGTCTGCTGCACCCACCCCATGCAAGCTCACCATGTGCATTACGGATAGGCCCCTATATCATCCTTTCGGATGCTGCTATGGCAGTCATGATCTGCCTCCTTAGTTTTTGGATCCACAGCACGAGCTGGAACAACGTCTGGAGACTCTATGTGGTCCCGTGGCTGGTGTGTTGGTCCGATGACAGGCTTCGTGTGATGCTGATGCTTCTTGTCGTTCTGTGCAGTGGGCCCATAACTGGTAGGTCAAACATTGCGGGAATAGAAGAAGGTCTGGCTGATTACGCCCCAGGATTGTCATGATTACGTACCTCCAGCACAGTGATCCTACGGTGCCCATTTATCGAGTCAGTCCGCGTCTAGGCCGTCCGCATGTTGATGCTGATACTGTTTCGGTCGTAGGGCCAGTGGACGTTCCTGCGAGGCGCATTGGCCACCGTCGACCGGCCAATCTTTGGCTGGGTCGGACGATTCTTCTGGCATGGAGTGCGTGTGTGTAATCATCCATGCACATATTTTGTCTGATGTGCGGCAGATTGCTCATGATCACATTGCGCATCATTTCTTCGTAACGGTCCCCTTTTGTGCGTCTTCCTTCCCGGTATCCCACGCGTGCTGCTCCTGACCTTCTGCCCCCCAGACAACCTGCCTGAGGTGACAGAGGCGATCAAACCCGTTCTCGGGGACTACTATTACTACGACTCGACGGTGCGTGCCTCCGGCTCTGGGCGGCCCGATACCGAGCTGATGCAGTCCTACAGCCAACGCTCTACGCGCTCTGGCGTTCGTTCACGCAATGCAAGTTCATCGAGTCGACGGGCGACATCCTGTTCTACAAGGACATGCAAGGCCGCGCGGTGCGTCAGTGCCAGCAGGCCGAGGAGACGGTGGCGCCCGTGTTGCAAGATGAGAAGATTGACGTACTTTCTGATGACGACTAGCACGCACGACATGAATCTGTACTTCCGCCTGAGCAGGCTTGGGCGCGTCCGCATAGCTACTGTATGTGTGTACACCTAGGCCAAACCGTGCTCTTGGTTGTACTCGCACCTCGGCTGTGTTTATTTCTATCCTAATTGATAATGCCGTACAGCTGTTGTAGCATCGCAGCGGCTGCTGAGGTCGAAGAGGTCCTGCTTGATCTTGTAACAGAACGTTGATGCTTGCGTTGGTACTGAAAGAGAATGCGGTTATTTCTGTTTCATATTTATTTGGTGAAGGCTTCCTTGACGGGTAGTGTTGAGATCAGAAGCAGTGCTAGACTCAAGATCAATCAGAGGCGGCGACATACTGCTGATTGTACCGCTAGCATACACGGATTCAACATGCTATAAAAACCAATAAATGGCCGCCCACAAAGCAATGCAGATACATCTCACTGTCGACTGGCATCTATTCTGCAGGACATGGTTCAAGCGTGACAGCATGGGAAGGATACAATGCAAATATGCGGATAAGCAGAAAAAGATCATTAGGATGTAACGTTGGTCGTATTCGCAGTCTACGCCGCGCCCTCGGTCGCACGTTGCTGGCGCCGGGCCTTTTTTGCAGCGGTCGCTGCAGCGGCTTTCGCCTTTTTGGCTTCTGCGCGAGCAGCCTGGCGGGCGCGATGGCGTCAGTGGTTGAGAAGTGCATAAGGGAACATAAATACAAACCTGCTCCTCCTCTTCCTTCCGCTTTGCTTCCTCTTCCGCCTTGCGCTTCTCCTCTTCTTCTTTCAGCTTCTGAGCATTGCCATTCGCGACACCGCCCTTGCTCTTCTTCTTAGCCTCACGCGCCTCCTTCTCCTCCTGTTTGATCCGCTTGATGCGCGGGTCATATTGCAGCGCGAGATCGACAAGGCTGCGCAGACGTGCAGTGTCTTCCTTCTTGCGCCGTGCACGCTCAGATTTGTTCTTCTTTTCGGTGTAGCGCTTGTCATCACGGCTGGGAGGGGGTCAGTCAACTGTATGCAGCATCACAACGCACACACAACCCACTTGTCACTGCCCTCGTTCACTTCCTTGTCCAAATACTCAAAGCTGCGCCAGCTGTCAAAGTTGTACCAAAAGTCATAGAACCCCTCGACTTGTTCCTTCGAGCCCTCGTAAGACCCCAGCATCGGCACAGGTTGCTTCCGGCTGAAGCGCGCCTCGCGCTCAAACACTGGTGTGAATGCCTCGAAGAAAAACTCGTTGTCCTTTGCGTTCTTCAGCTGAGAAGCCGTCGGCACGTCCGTCTCGAGCAGCTCATAGTACGGGTCGACGGAGTCGAACTGTCGCCGGCGTTCGGGGTTTGTGAGCACATCGAATGCCTTTGAGATGCACTTAAAGAACGCGTCGTCGTTTGAGTCTCCCGCAACGCCCGCCTTCTTGTCTGGGTGGTGCTTCAGCACCTTCTTTCGATCTACGTTGCCGAATGAGTCGATGTAAGGAAACAGAAAACACGGGGACCTACGCGCAATCTTGATCTGCTCATCCGTTGCCCTGTATCGCAGATGTGAAATGCCAAGAACCTGGTAATGATCTTGTTTCTGAATTACAAAAACGCGGATGAGCGCGGGTAAGCTATACGGACGTCCTGAGCTGCGTACCTTCCACTCCTTCGGATCCAATGTCAGTAGATCTTCTGTCTCTTCCTCGTCACCCACACCAAGATCGTCCTCGCCCTGCCCTCCTGCACCGGCGAGAGCTTCCAGGCGTTTTCGCTCGTCTTCTGTATGCTTGTCGTGCTCCTCGAAAGTCAAGTTGTGCACCGTTCGCTTCACGTACGCAAGGTACGCCGGTCCTGCGGGGAGTAATCTGCGCTCGACAAGGGCTGCCTAGTTGTTAGCTGGAGGGCAAACTTCAGGCCATACTGCGACTCACGAGAAATCGATTTTCCCGAGCTAGTGGGGGGATTCCATGCTGCAGGCAAGGGTAGTGGTACCACAGGTAGCTTTATGACGTTTGCCATCGGGGAAGAAGAGAAAGCGAAAGAACAACGAGCGTGGCCGGGGAAAGATATACAGAGCCTGCTACTTGCGTACCAAATCTTTGAATTTTCGGACAACCTATGCTTTGTTTGCTTCGAGCAAAGTCGGGATATCACGATCACGTGAGGGGACTCGAAATTTCGCTGAGACTGCTGAGACTCCGCGCGCTCGCAGCGGTCGCCTCTCACCGATAACACGAATATTCCCATTGCGTTCTAGACATAGCGACAATGAAGGCGGCCACACATACCGCTGAAATATCTGTTGCGACCGCAAAATCTCCCCGGAAGACTGTTGCAAAGGACGGGCGTGGTGTCCGTCAAAAGGGAGAACTAAGAGTAATATTCGACATGTCTCCATCCGCACAATCTTCTACGGCTGGCAGAAGCTGCAAAGACCTTCGTGCGTTATTGACGATCCGTAAGGTGGCGTCTGTCTGGCGAGCTGCCTGGGAGCTCATCGAAAGAGCTCTATCGTCCCCTTCATATTAAACCAGCCGGCCTACGTAAATTTGATTTTCTCCCAGCACTGTCAAGTATTATATTATCTCACGTTTCAATTATGAACAGTCATTCCAGAACTGTCTTGCACATTGCAGCAAGAGCATTTTATGGGAGTTTTCAATTAGATAGTTCTCCGCTTGTAGAGAATTGATGTACGCATCTACCTTTCTTCTTCTGTTCTTATTTGCTTACAACGGAGCTAGGCTTGTCGAGACCAGCAAGGTACAACCCCCAAAGGGGGTTATCACGCAGGCTCCTTCCCGCCGCTGTGGAAATTATAGGGGCTCAATCCGACAAATTTGACGCAAGCTAAGTCCTGCAAACCCATCCGCCACACTTGCGCCACAATCCGGCTACATCCGAGGAAAGATGAAACTCCGAATCCCAACCTTAAACCCCCATAACTCCCTACAGCGGCTGGCACAAAACATCTACAAACAGCGGAGGAGCGGCGCATGTCACCTAGATTAGGAAGGCAGGATACTGGCCCATCATTACATAATCGTTACGGTCCCGTGTATTACAGTAGCGTTTATGTGTCCCAGTGTCGAGTCTCATCGTCCTCGGTGCAACTTTGTGACCATGGCCTTCACCCCTCTAATAAAAATTTTATACCTGGCTTATGACACAGATGCGCGCATCCCTGCCAAGGTTAATTTTCGTCCTTCTGACTGAAGGCCTCATGCAACATCCCTTCGTTGAATAACCCATCGATGCCACATGATCTGTGGCAAGACTTCTATTCTCGGTTACACAAGATAAAACATTGAGTACGCTATTCGGATGAAGTCCCCTATAACTCCCACAGCGGCGGGAAGGAGCCTGGTTATCACGGCCCTCTTAGACCTCTTCCCTTTCCTCACAATGTCGGATTCAAGGCGCGGATACTGACCCATCCTCAATTACAAAGAGCGTACGTATTTCTCACATCACTTTCGATCATTCACAGATGCATGTCGCTCCTTTAGAATCAGTCCGGAGGCCACTCTTAGTGTGGAGCGCACTAGTTGGTGACCTGCGCCTAGTGCGGTTAGTAAAGCACCGCTATCAAAATACATAGCAGCATGCAGCGCTTTGCGTAAATTGGGCGCTAGGGCGGGCTAATGAACTAGACTCGAGCAGGGAGCAACATCGGACTGCGTGAGTAGTGTGTATGCCTGTACGAGATAATCTACTCATCCTTGCTTGTAGGATTGTCAATAATTTGCGTAGTCTGGATTAGGCTTCCGACTTAGATTGGTTCAAGAGGCGGTATTCTTTCCGCGCTCACTCTCTCGTACGTCAGCGAAAAAGCTGACAGACCGAGGTATGTCTGCCCCAGTACTGCATTGCGTGTGTAATATCCGACTCTGAGCCGGTGGAATGGGTCATGATCCGCGACGAAATGGTCGCTTTTGTTGCGAAGTCTAAAGATACTCACATTGCTGAAACACGTCGCATCATCCTCCGTTCGCATCATCCTCCGTTCGCATCATCCTCCGTAAACGTCTCGAGACTCATGTTCGATTTATAGGCAGTGCACGGGCGGCGGCGCGCAAGTACCGAGTGGATGCCCGATGCGACGGATCTTGCACTCATGCCCGCGGTCTGCAGAATCTTTGACGTGCCAAACGAGGTGCAAGTCACATCCCTGGATCTGGTTTCGGTTACCGCGCAGCTAGCTTCTTTGGTCGAGCGAAGGTCTGAAAGAGTGAAGACGGTTTTGATCACGCTCCTCACAAAGGACGCCGAACTGCCAAACGACGAGAGCTGCTCAGATCTCGCTATAGCATTTTTCATTTGCAGGAATTGCCGCCGACTGTATCATTATTCTAAAGTCGTAGCGCACCAGTGCGTACGCTTTGAATATGTAGACGGCGAGGGTGTTGATGGGTACGTGCGCGTTATGCTAGACTCGCATTCTCAAGGGAGGTCGCTCGACTCCGAGCTACGCCTTGTCTGCCGTTGATTTCAGGTGGTGCCTGTTGGATGGGTGCGCGAAGGATCCTTCGACGACCACGCGTCAGGATCTCGACGACATGAGTATGCGAGTGTGCTGTACGATCCCGTCGAAGCCCTGCACATACACGATGATCATGACCTGGCGTATGGCGGTCCATTTATCTTTATCAACCCGCGCGTTTCGTGCTGAGCGAGTTCATGTTTACAGGTGGGGAGCATCCAGAGCTTTGACGTGTGGCGCCATGCGCTAAACGTTGGAGCCAGGGAAGAGGTGATGTGGCGTATCGCGACCCCAGGAGAAACGGCCACGGCGAATGAGGTCGAGGCCAAGCTTGAACATTCATCTATGAATGGATACGAGGACCAGCATGGCTGGTGCTGTGCGTACTGCGAGAAAGAGAGAAAGCCGTTCCGCTGTGACGACTTCGCGGACATCATGATACACTTGCATATACAGTCAACATCCGGCGTAGCTTGCTTCATTCTGAATGCGATCACTGACTGATAGATTTCTCACAGTCATTCCGTCAACGATCCTGTCTTAGAGGCAGGGGACATGTATTTGCACCCGCAGCTGCCGACATGGGTTCTTATGTGGAACGAAAAACTGAGGTCTCCGCACTGCGCATGCCAGAGAAGAGAAGCTTCCAGATGGGCCGAAGATGCTATGCGCCGTTGCCCCAGCACGTGGGATGCGACATGGCACCATTGAAGTTGTTTTCGTATCTACTACTTAACTGAAACTTAAGATGCGCAGCAACATAACCGTTGGACGACACTTGATATTGATGTCGATGCTACACACGATTATAATTCTATGTTTAGCCTTA
The DNA here is from genome assembly GCF_002117355.1 of Postia placenta MAD-698-R-SB12. NCBI lineage: Eukaryota > Fungi > Basidiomycota > Agaricomycetes > Polyporales > Adustoporiaceae > Rhodonia > Rhodonia placenta. The sequence continues at coordinate 405,664 of NW_020169846.1, read as the reverse complement.
CAGCGACATAGATACACTCACATTGTAATATGTTATATGATCGGCTCTTTGTAAACGTGTTTTCCCCGTATTCAAACTCTTTATGACTTGTTGTTAGAGTAAACATATCGACCAAGGCTTTACATGACCGCATATAAACTCGCGTCACGTCGCGGTCACATGACTGCAAGTTCGAGAGCCTGGGACTTGTGTCCCAGCTGTGTCTTTCCCGCTCACCAACATGTCCCACAAACCTAAGACCCCCTCGAGACACCGCTCGCGCTCTGAGGCGAAAACGCCGCTAACACCGTCGCTCACGGCTGGGTTGAATTCCTTGTCACTGGCTATTCCTACACAGGTCTCGCCTAGTAAGCCAAGAGCTGATGCCTCGTTCAACCCATTCTTGTCTAGTCGGCCAGGATCTCCTACGAGGCGCGCGACGAGTCGTCCAGCGTCCCCCATAAAGCGTGCCACCAGTGGGGCCATTCAAGTATCAGAAAGCCTCCAAAGGCAAGCAAGTTTGGGGGTCATTCGCAAGGGTGGCGTTGAGAGTAGGCTGGATGTGATCACACGCGATTATGTTCCTCCTCCCAAGTCGGAGAAAAAGCGATCAAAGTCGCAGCCAACTGTGCGTGTTTGCTACATGAAAGGCCATTGAGACTAAAACCTTTGTGCAGAGGGACACCCGCGACAGATTCATCACGACGCGGGACACGACAGACGAGGTGACGGCAACGCTGGACATGATGTCACTCAATCCACAGTCTTCATCTCCGGGGCATACTTCCCGTCTTGCCGCGGCTGCCGGCGTGCCCCTCAATCGACGTGTGCTCGCCTACCATGAACCCCCTCCAGCGTCGTCCTCAGATCCCCTTCTCGCGCAGGCGCGCGAGCTCGTGCGTCCACTGTACGCGCGTCCCGGTGCGCTGGCCACATCGACATCGACTACGACCAGCAAGGGCCGCAAGATTGCAACACAGCCCGAGCGCGTGCTTGATGCACCCGGCATGGTGGACGACTATTATCTGAACCTTGTTGCATGGAGCTCGCTCAACACGCTTGCTGTCGCGCTCGCAGAGAGCACCTACCTCTGGCGTGCTGACACTGGTGAAGTCACGCAAATGGGGGAAGCGCCAGAAGGCACGTATGTCGCGTCGGTGGATTTCTCCAATGATGGTCAATTCTTGGGCGTTGGCCTCGGCATGGGTGCCGTCGAGCTGTGGGACATCGAGACGCAGACGAAATTGCGCACTATGGGCGGACACTCCACGCAAGTGGCGTGCCTTTCATGGCATCAGCATCTCCTGACATCCGGGTGCGGTGATGGGAGCATCTGGCATCACGATGTGCGGGTGGCACGGCACAAAGTCGGCGAATTGGTTGGGCACCAGGGCGAAGTGTGTGGGCTCAAGTGGCGGAGCGACGGCGAACTGCTTGCGAGTGGTGGTAATGATAACGTCGTCAATGTGTGGGACGGCCGGGTGGGCGACGTTACACCTGGCTCGCGATCCGCTGCTCGGTGGACGAAGCGTAATCATGTGGCGGCAGTTAAGGTATGTGCCTAGGTTTTCTTTGGTGGTATACATCACTTAGAGGTTTGCAGGCTATCGCGTGGTGCCCCTGGCAGCCGGCGCTGCTCGCATCAGGAGGAGGCACGTCAGACGCAACAGTGCATATCTGGAACACGACGACAGGCGCGCGACTGCACTCGCTGACGACGCCGTCGCAGGTTACGTCGATCCAGTGGTCGCCGCACAAGAAAGAATTTTTGACAACGCACGGGTATCCGACAAACTCACTCATGATCCATGCATACCCATCAATGGAGCGTGTCGTGGAAATTCGCGATGCTCATGACTCTCGAGTACTGTGGAGTGCACTCGGTCCTGGCGGGGATCTCGTTTGCACCGGGGCGGGTGACGAGAACCTCAAGTTCTGGCGTGTGTGGGAGATGCCAAAGCCGAAGAAGGGGAAGGACGCTAAGGAGGGGAGTAGAATGGGCACGGGCAGCACCAGCAGCGGCATCCTGAGCATTCGTTGAGCCTGATGATGATTTTTACGACTCGGAACGACAATTTTTCGTAAGGTTCATGAACGCCGTCGCATGTTTCTTGCTTCGCTTTGCAACTATGTTTGGTTATGATCTAGCTTTGGAGTTTGCGCACAATAACATGTATGACATTTGGCATCTTGTCTACTATGTATAACCCCAGCCCGAAGGAACATTGAACGTTGTGCGTCTGGATAACCACCAGCTCACATATACCGCATGTGACTCCAGTGATATCCGTAATGTATTTTACACATACCGCTTACACAGAACACCGGTTCTTCGTCAAGGCAAGAGAAGCCAGAGCGCGAGAAGCTTGGCGAAGTTGGGGGTGCCGACCCCTGTAACAGGGTCCCATCCGGGTTCAGCGTAGAACCCCTCTGTGCCGCAACCGGGATTTGAACCAGTTGTGATGTCGTTGAACGCCGCCATGAATGTAGGAGTGTAGATCTGCCTTATAATCAGAACTGTTGTAGGTATGGACATCGAAAAATAACTCACGGTGGGGTTGATAAAACCGATCGTGCTCTTGCCAGCAGCCAAGCGCGCATCATTGACCGCGGAGAGGATGGCCGCCATCACGGGCGAGGAGCAGGACGTTCCGTAAACGAGGTACCACTCGCCCTGAACCGTGATCGCATAATTTACACTGAGACAACCAAATGAGATTCAGTGAGAAAAGGAGGGCTGACAGCCATGCTGGACACACCCGTTAGCAGAGAGATCGGGGAATGCACGCGAAGTGCCCGAGGTATTATAGAGTTCCGGAGAGTATGGCGGTGGGTACTTCGTCAGGTAATTCTTGACGGCCGTCTCTTGGTAGCTCGGCATCGCAAACACGTTAGAAAAGCCGCCGCTCGAGTAGATCACTTGATCCGCCGCGCTCTCTGGTTCATATACCTGAGGTGCGCGTGTCAGGATCATGCGCCACTCAAGACACGCACAACGCACCGCAGCGCCTGGGTTGACCTGCGTCGCACCCACACTAGTCACGTAAGGGCACGTCGAAGGGAATGTGGGATTGAATATCGGTGCGCCGACGGCTTGCGTGCCGTTAGGCTCAAGGCAGACGTTTCCATACCCAGCGACACCATAGTCACCGGAGGAGTACAGGAAAGTGATACCCATTAGTCCGAGCTAGAACGTCGTAATGACAGTCTAATGTATGAGCATATATCGAATGCAAAAGACTCGTGTGCTTACCTTTGCATATTCATAACATTGGCGTTCCATGTAGAAGGGCGTGAGATCGGCCTCGTTGGAGCTGTAGGACGTGGAAATGATGTGTGCAGGCGTCACCGTCCCACATGCCTCGGGGCCTAGGAGAAAAACAACAGAGGGATGCTTCATGAACGCGTACTTGTTGTCGCCAGGCCAGCTTACCTTCATATCCTCCGTAAGGGTCTGGATAGATTCCATCCTCTGTCGGGTCATCACCGCCCTCATATGTGCAGTAAGACGCATCCAGGGCATCGAGGAGGTTGTTGAACGAGGCGCCTGAGTGCGATTATGACGATTTATCCCACAGACATAATGTATAGGTGCAAAACGTATACCTTCTACATCGTCTCCTGTCTGATAGAGCGTGACCGGTTGCTTGGGACCCACAAGGGACATGGCGTACTCCAGATCGAGATTGGGTTCTCCATTGTAATCGAATCCCGTTTGGTTGCTTTGTATAAACCCTGTGAACGAATCACTCAGCATGCCATAGCTTGGAATCACGGACGATGCCGTGTGGGAGATTTGAGGGATTTCAAAATGCGCATAAGCGGATAAACACCGGCAATTCTCACCTCCATCAATGCTGACGAGAGTCGGTCGTTCGCCCACTTGCTCGGACGAAAAGTTACTGAAGAATATGTCGAGATCAGTGGGAACGTACGCTTGCGGCGTGTATTCGACTGTCCGTCCACGCATAAGCTAGCTCATCTGCAGATTAATTGCGACGACCTACCGATACCAATAGTGTTCTTGTTAGGAACAAGCGGCTCGTACACAAAGTCGTACAGCGCCCGCAGACATATCGGTGTGATCCGCTCGTCACAGTCCTCAAGCTCGGTGAGAACCTCCTAAGAAGGACAGGTATAGAGTGAGTAATAAAACCGCTCTGAGGGTCCGCCAAGCATACCGAGATCGTGCCAGTGGTTTTGGGGTAGCTCGTACTTTGTCCGGGTTGCCCGATCGTGCGTGCATTTCCGGACGGTTCGTTCCTCCTCCTGAGCTTTGCGTCGAAATGCAGCGTCGGTGTCACGAGCTCGACGTGCTTCGATACATGCTCCGGAAGGTGGTACTTCCCTGCGCACGCTAAGTGCTCGGGCTGTTCCTCGACATCGTGCTGATATACATAGTATTCCGCACCGAGCAGCGACTCGGCCTCCGAGACTGTGACATTGGCGAGTAACCACCCACCACTCTTGCTAAGCTTGACGCGGTGTGCCTCGATGCCGCTCTCGACCAGCCATGTGCGAACCGTGTCAACAGACTCGGCGGATGGACGGAAGGTCTGCGCGATTTGGGCTGGGCTCCAGTGCTTGCCGTAATTTGGCGACTCGGGGTGCGACACGTCGAGGATGTAGGACTCGAGGTTCTCCAGGTTCGACTGTGCAAGACCGATGCGAAGTGGGAGGGTGGTATGAGGCTCGGCGCGGCGGACGAGCGTCCACCCGGATGGAACGGCGCTACGCGACTCGTGAACGACCCGAGGAGACAATTCGGACAAGGCCAGGCCTGTCAAGGAGAGGCCGAGCGTCAGCGCGGTCGCCAGCCGAGCAGCGAACAGCATGGCGATGTCGATAACGAGGCCAATGCCCTCGCTGTCATGGTGGTAGCCTTATATATGCCGCAGGATGAGACTTGAGACTGGCGGTAGTCAATGCTGTGCCTGGACGATGTGTGATCATACTCCCTAATTATCGCTGCTTCCATATTGCCCGGGGACATCGTAAATACACGTACCTGACAGAACGTTCTCATCAGTCTCGGGACCACATGCAACGGCGATACCTATGTTTATCCAAGTCCTCAACAGCAACCATAGCAACCATAATAGGTCGAGTACGAGTCAGAGATGATAGTTTCGAAATCAGAGGTGGCTTGTGAAAATAGGTTATTTCTGGATGATGTACATGTCAGATATGTTCCCAGGCTCCTTCCCGCCGTCTTCGGGAGGTGAGGGGGACTTCATTCGAGGGCGGAATTCATGCTAAGCCCCAATAGCTTAGGGAAGATCATATCATAGATCCCATCACATATATCACGTGCACTATTCAAAATTTCAAACTCCACAATCTTAATCCCCCTCACCTCCCTGTGACGGCTGGCACAAAACATTGGTAAACAGCGGCGCTCGGAGGGTAGTCCCCTCGATTGGGCGACTGGGCGCTTCATGAAATATGCTACCTACATTACATAATTAAGATTCGCATAACCTCGATTTGAATCTCCTCGGGCAGCGTGGCTGATGCTAACACAAAGCGCACATGAGGCAAAAGATAACGCAGGCGGTAGGCATCCCTGTACTCCGTACGAAACGCACTCCAGAGACTGACACAGTGCGCTTCATCCCAGATAATACTGATGATCCGAGACGCAAAGTCTTGGTTCTTCCATAGACGTTCAAAGCCCCCGCCCTCCTTCATCAACAATTCGGGATTGATAACTATAGCGCGATACTTCCCGTCTTCGATATCCTGGCACACCGTTGAGGTACGTCAGCCATATACTATTGGTTTAACAACATACCTTGAACAATTGAGGTGTTGCTGTCTCTGCGCACACAGATACAGCCTTGATACCTACCAAC
>NW_020169846.1:379919-399335 GCF_002117355.1 Postia placenta MAD-698-R-SB12 | reverse complement strand
CGAACGCACTCCAGAGACTGACACAGTGCGCTTCATCCCAGATAATACTGATGATCCGAGACGCAAAGTCTTGGTTCTTCCATAGACGTTCAAAGCCCCCGCCCTCCTTCATCAACAATTCGGGATTGATAACTATAGCGCGATACTTCCCGTCTTCGATATCCTGGCACACCGTTGAGGTACGTCAGCCATATACTATTGGTTTAACAACATACCTTGAACAATTGAGGTGTTGCTGTCTCTGCGCACACAGATACAGCCTTGATACCTACCAACTCCAGCTCGGCTACACTCTGCGTTCCGAGGATATTAAGTGGCGTCACTACGATCTGTATTCCATCCTCTCGGAACAATAACGGCATCCAGAACGTGAGTGTTTTTCCCGCACCCGTTGGTGCAACACATATAACATCCTTTTCTGCCCTTAGGATCTCGCGCGCCACCTTCGCCTGCCATTCGCAAGGGTCGCGGCCCAGCTTCGCAAACGTCTTCTTCCGGATAGCATCAATAGTCGGCAAGGAGGGCTTGTTTAGAGACATCGCAGGCAGCACTAGTGTTCGCGCGCACCCATGCTACCACTCTGTACTCTAGGCAACGCAACCGCATGTCCATTTTGACGGAAACATATATCATATCATTTAGTTCTATGCTTTTACTTTTTGGCCGTGATCTAATACTATATGGAGTAGGTCCGGCTCCGAGCGCCGCTATTTACCAATGTTTTGTGCCAGCCGTCACAGGGAGGTGAGGGGGATTAAGATTGTGGAGTTTGAAATTTTGAATAGTGCACGTGATATATGTGATGGGATCTATGATATGATCTTCCCTAAGCTATTGGGACTTAGCATGAATTCCGCCCTCGAGTGAAGTCCCCCTCACCTCCCGAAGACGGCGGGAAGGAGCCTGATATGTTCCCACTGTCAGGGACTTGCGGAGGACAAACCTAAGGAGTTGCCTATCTTGGCGAGACCCTTATTTGTTTGATCGAGGCGTCGGTCCATGTGGCTTTCACGAACACTGCGTCACGCAGAAATGCGTTCCCCGCGGTCAGTATTGCAGACGCGTTCCTAGGCATATGGCCCAAAGAGATACCGGTCATGATGCACGGCCCAAGCCGCTTGGCCAATTTGCAATTGCAGCCGCTTAGTCGATATAACGCATAACGAATCCTCGGGATTGAGGGCACAAGACAGTCAATGACGGCACGTCCATTCTTGGTGCGCAAAATGAGGGATCATAACAACATCAGTATCACATTTCAAACGAGGCGAGTGTTATGCGCACAATATACAAGGGGAAGGTCACGAGCCACTGAGCGGTCAGGAGCGCTGATTTGAGGATGAGGTATCACCGAAGGCAATTACTTACTAAACTAAGACGTGAACGGGAAAAGCGCTTTTGAAATCGTCTCAACACGGACATACCGGACAAGGTTTGTGAATGTACTATCGATGTCCTCACTGTGCACAAGTAAAATCAGAGGTGCCCGGAACCTGCGTAATCGTATTGAATGTTTCGTTCAAAGACATCGGTTACTGTTCAACACACGTTGGTGTTGCAAGACAGCAGAAGTTTGTCGGAGAATGAGATCTATGCTGATGAAAGGCGAAGCTTATGAGCTACGCCTCTGCCTCAAATTGCGGGTCCGTGAGTTTCAGATATGACCGTCAGAGGTTCTTCCTGGTGCGTCTACATGCGCACTCATTTCTGTTTGTGAGACCACAATCCAGCTAATCACGTTGTCACACACCTAGTGCGTTGACCCGGATCTGTCCAGCATCAATCTGCTTGTGTGTGGGTCGGGGCTCTTCAATTACTTGTACAGGTATTGTTCTCGAGCAGCATTGATAAATGTTTTTGTGTACGTCTGGACTAGACCATTCTTGAAACAATCATATTGGCGCATCGTGGTCCGTTCTACAATCCTTATATTTCTGCCCGGCATGGTATGGTCTCCCCGAAGACCCTTGCAATCGTGCCCGATATTGTCTGGTCTCGCACGCAACGTCCGCTGCGCATAAGAGGCAAGCATTGGCCAAAATATCCCCTCCATCTACTTGCTTCGCGCACTCACCACATAGCACTGCATTCCACACCTACCCCGTCGTTCTGCGAGCTATATACAATGGCCTCCCAGACCACCATCTGTCCCTTCGCGCTCCCCATCATCGCCCGTCGTGGCGCTCCTGCAGCCGTCAAGGTGTCCGCAAAGACCCTCGGCCAGCGCCTCGGTTGGAAGAAAATCCCCCGCGGGCACGAGGCCACCCTGACAAACAAGGTCGACCTCGCTGCACCCATGGGCCGCTACCAGCTCAGCTGCGACCTGATCTCCCTTGAAGCCGCACAGAAGCGCCGCGGACGCACCATCTCCGGGCCGCTGGAGGTCGGCGAGCACGGCTGGCGGGCATGCGGCGCGTACACCGTCGGCTGCACGCTCATCCCGCTGGACGTCGCGCGCGAGGACAAGGCGCTCACGCACCGTATGTTTCTGTGAACGTTTTGTGCGCCTGGGCAGCAATGCCTTTCAAAACAGACCGCCGGGCGGCCGAGGGGACCTGGGGGCGCCGGAGTATTCCTCGAGTTTCTAGGCCTCGGGGGGTCTCTGGGCTGTCTTCTGGGGACGAACCGACGCGCCCTGGTCAAGGGCGTGAAGGCGGCTTGCCCGTCGTCACGTACCTTTCTTCAGTTCTTCTCTCTCTCTCTCTCTCTCTCTAAAAATATAAAGGCCCATAAAAACCAGAAATGCTCAAAATCAAGAAAAATACTCTCGTCTGGGTTCTTTGAAAATTTTCTGACGATGTGCTTCATTTTCAATGGGATCTAGGTCAACATCGGATATCAACATCGACGGTGCGCACGCGAGAGAAGAACCGAAGCTCCCTGGACGGATAGGATATCAGGTATGGGCGACGGAGGCTGACGAGACGTCTGAGCGAGGGGACCCCATGACCCCCGGTGAACTCAGCGTTTATTCAGACTCCAGACCCTCTAATATTTGCACATTCTCTGTATCAACGAGATGCTGATACCCTTCACCCATTGAGGTAGATCACTCACCTCGATGCAACCCTACAATTTGACGACTGTATAGGATTGGAGGTGGGCACAGCCAGACATGTAGGGCGGTGGTCGAGCACTCCTGATACGGCACAAGGTGAGTCATTCCGGCTTCCATTTGAATGTGGTGATGTACCTCACTGTGATCAGAGCCGTGCAGGATCCGGGGGACAGCGATGAGGACAAGCGTACCGCAACCATCCAGAATCACATGATCCCGTAACATTCAAGCGATGGTCGTTTATATTCGGCAGGCTGACTTTATAGACCAGAGCGAAGTCTTCACGCACAGTTCGCTTACCTCTTTTCATGTAGCGTGAATCTGCAGTCGTGGTAAGAGCTATGTAATATCGCAGTAATTCCTATCCTGTCTGAAATTGTATCTGCACAGGAATACGTCATCTTGCGGCCATGGTTGACGCACAAGCGCGGGAAAGGTAGCTGTAAGGGAGTGGGGAGTGTCGGCGGCGAGGGGGTTTGCGCACTAAGGGACGGCCGGCTCTTTTTGCGCAGACCTTCTTGTCGGCTCTGGAGGGGGTGAAGTGAAGCAGGGATACTCACGAAAAAAGATCAGTCATTCTTGACTGTGTCCCGCTGTTCTGTCCTGATTGATTTTCTCGTTGGTCAGCCTCCACTGTAGCTGTGAGCAGAGGATGTAGGTCCGTGATTCCACCTACCGTCGAAGGGGGCGAATGTGTCTCCGTTTGATCACATCTTGGTCATGGCTCACATTGTTTAAACAGACCACTTACATCTTTGTGACCAGGCGAAGACGATCCGACGAGAAGATACTTCGGGACAAACGGGGGATGCGTTTGTAGCAGGGAAGTTTGAGCAGTAGGGGTCATGCTAGGGTAGATTGTCGCATGTACTCATCTGCTCCCAGTTCCATGATTATTCTGACGCCACGGTGAGCGTTTCCAACTGTCCCTTTCACACCCTAATATTTTCGTATGCTAGCGTAGCTGGTCGATATGGGAAGCAGGATGGATGTAGTGTAGCACTGACGACGAGGCGGTGTGCGTAGCAAGTGACGGCCGGCTCTTGCTACGCACCTCGTCTCGTCGTCAATGTGAGATGTGGGAACGGTGCACGCCGCCTGCCAAAAGCGCGAAAAAGATGAGTATCCTGACGCAATGCAATGTATGTGTCCCGTTGCTGACTAGCCGAAGATTTCGTCGTTGTGTAGGTGTAGGTGGTGAAGTCAAGACATTGAGGATGTTCGCGTGTCCACAATGACAAGAGGACTCTTCCTGGGATGGCGAAGGTGAAATGATGAAGAGAAAGCTCTGAAGCGCGGTTTGGGATATGGTACTTTGCACGTATTTGACTTGACTATGGCTGGACGGGGTAATGTCCAACCTTGCATAGCCACGGCAGAAAGGTAAGTTTTTCTGCACACAATAGCGCATATATCGCCCAGACGGCATAGAGGGAGTGAAAGGAGCAAGCCTGAGTGAGCGAGACGCCCATAACTGGTCGGGAACTGCCGAATGACGCGTCCCGCGAGAACGCGTAGACGGCGCGCGCACGTTCTTCAAGCTCACTCTCATTTCCCTCACATCCACCGTCAGATACCATGGATATTTCGTTTGCGTTGACGGGAAAGGGCTATGTGATTGTCGCAGCGGACACGACCGCGGCGCGTTCTATCGTGAAGATGAAGACGGACGAGGACAAGATCAAGGTCCTCAGCCCGCACCTCCTTATGGCGTTTTCGGGCGAGCCAGGTGCGCACACACGTTCCGTTCTGCATGTACCGCCGCTGAAAGACTTTCATGTCGTATGACTGCAGGCGACACGCTGCAATTCGCTGAATATGTCGAGCGGAACATCCGCTTGTACCAGATCCGCAACACATACGCTCTCCGCCCTCCCTCCGCTGCCTCGTGGATCCGCCGCTCGCTAGCCGACTCGCTTCGCTCTCGCAGGCCATATGCGGTCAACCTGCTCATTGGCGGATATGACACGAGCACGAGCACACCACACCTCTATTGGGTAGACTACCTCGGCACCCTCTCGCCCGTGCCATTTGGTGCGCACGGCTATGGAAGCTATTTCGGGCTCAGTTTGCTCGACAGGTGAGCTGCTTTCACGTGAACGTGCAGTGTCTCGCATTGTTTGCGCACCGCGTGCGCTGTACGGCTTGCCCTTTCATGCAATGACGACTGACGCGGTCCTGTGTGCTAGATATCACGACCCGGAGGCGACCCTCGAGGAAGGACTCGACACCCTTCGACGATGCATTGACGAGGTGTCGAAACGACTAGTTGTCTCCCCGGGAAAATATAAGGTGAAAATAGTGGACAAGGACGGTGTGCGGGAGATCGAGCTCTAGCGAACCTCATGTTACATTGTTTGCCGTGTGTATGCATGTAGGATGCATACAACTGTATGATATGTGAGTGAATGCCTGATTACAGTTGTGACCTGCAGACGAGGCCGAAGGTACCGATCGTGGGCGTCGACGCTGTGCGAGCCATTTCCACCAGGTTTGATTCCGTTGACCCGTTTTCCATTGACTACACGATGACCTATGGACTGAAGCCGTAATGGACGCGTATGGATGCTGGTAACCCCCAGCTGGGACCTTGCAGTCTTCAGAATGCTCATCAACAAAGCGCACGTTCCATAGGATCAAGGGATGAGTTCATTCAGATTACGGCTTGAGCCGGTCTTCTGCTGTCGCTCGAATCTGTACAAGGTGTGAGACCCCATGTTGCTGCATCCAAGACATGTTGATCTCAACGTAACCTCGTACACATACTAGTAACCGCCACGAGTTGTTTTCTGGAGTCCGACAGGGTATGCGTCAGAGCTGATCTGGAATTCGCTCCTATCTAAGCTCGTTCATTGTGACACGTGCGTCTCGAAGGATATCCTGGTGCAGTGCCCGTGCAATGGTATGTGAATGCCTCCGAGGATCAAGAGAGATCGCCTACCAGGCTGCATAATTGCGCGAACGAGTCCGTGGTTTTGTACCCGCCCGCGCCGCCGCCGTGCCCACGCGGCGCGTACAGCGACTCCTGATTGCTAGATACATGCTCTCCAATCCCAATGTCTCGGAGATGGAGCCACTGACATTCGAGGCGGACTCTCACCATTGACTATTGACTACTCCTCGGAAGACGGCCGAGCTGTGGCTTTGCAGCGCAATGCGATGATAGAAGGGCTCTGACTTTGGTAGTCACACTTGTTGCCTCGGCATCCTAATCTACTATCTTGCGATGTCGAGCCACTCGAAGTCGTCCCAGCTGAGTGGCTATGTGGCACATGCAATGACTTCAAACGCTCACGATCAGATCATCAGTCCAACTACCCTAAATGTACTGACATTTCTAAATTATAATCGGCACCGTCTTGAAATGACCGACTCTGGCGGGAAACTTCACGGTGTAGTTCAACCTGTTCCGTCTCGCGGACTACCTCGGTTGCCTTCTCACGAGATACGAGGACCTGGAATGGGTCTACGCATGTGTGGGGGCACAAATATAATGCCCTGGCTCCGTCCTGGGGGCGTATCAACCCGTGCAATAGCCTGCCTTGCTAGAGTCTGTATCATCCTCGAGTCCTTGACAGAGTCCTCATGAGCGTTGACAATCGCCCCAGACTGCCAGTACTCCCAGTGCTCCTGCTGCAAAATGCATTCCTGTCAGCACTCATTGCCATCCGCCCGAAAGCGCCTATCAAGCTAGCGGCATTCGCAATATACACCTACAGTCTCGGACTGGTGCTCACCAGTACCACCGGGGATCTTCAGCAGAATTATTCTCTTGGCTGCTCCTTCGCATCGCAGTTCTTCACCGCATTTCATCTCCTGTGGCTCGCGGATCCCTTGAACGACCTGCGCCACGAGCGCGACCACACTGCGCCTCCAGCACTACCGTTCCTGCGCAGAATGTATTGGGCATCATGCGTCATCACTGGCCCACGCGGAGTAGGATGGAATTATCAGGTGTGCACCTCGTTGTTCTGACCCCTCCAGCGCTCACGCGCCACCCAATTCGCTCCGCTCCAGGTCGCAAACATACCTCCCCGTCCATGCGAGCCACGCTGGACGTTTGTGCGCCACCAGTTGCTGTGCGCATTCAGATGGTACCTGCTCGTCGACCTCGCACAGACCTACCAGCGCTCCAACCCATCGTTCTCCCATCATGACACCGACCTGTTCTCCTTGAGCGCCCAAGGTTACATCCAGCGATGTATCAACATCGTCGCGCGGTTCGCCCCAGCGTATGGGATGATCGCCATGCCCTATTGTCTGCTCTCCGCGCTGTCCGTCGCCATGGCTTGGTCATTTCCTAGGGACTGGCCTGCCACGTACGGAGAGTGGGCCGACGCATACACGCTGCGGCGGTTCTGGGGGTGAGTTCTCAGTCACCACTGGTCTAGGGCGGTCGGGACGCTAGAGACGCTCATACACACGTCTTTGCGCAGGCGCACCTACCATCAGTTGCTACGCCGTGTACGTACGCCGTTCGCACGCTCGCCTTCTTCGATCCGCTGATAGCCATGGCCGTATGATGTGATGCGCACAGTACACTGCGTCAATGGGCAAGGCGTGCTGCCGCCTGCTGGGACTGCGCCAGGGCTCCTGGGCGTCGTCGTACACGCAGCTGTATGTCGGCTTTGCGGTGTCAGGGTCAGCCCGAAGCTGTTCGGCGCATCGTTTCCGTTCTTCATCGCCCAGGCAGCGGCGATCTCGCTCGAGGACGCGGTCGTTGGCTTGGCGAAGCGGACCGGTATGCAGGCGCAGTGCCCGGATGGCCTAGTGCACGCGCTTGGATATGTGTGGGTTTTCGTGTGGCTGAACATGTCGGTGCCATGGTACCTCAACTGGTCGATGCGTGCGGGGGTGATTGATACGAGTCGGATGCCTTTCTCGCTGGTGACGATGCTTGTCCCTACTATCACGACTGGCGCGGCGCGGTTCCTGTCCTTGATGGCACTTTCTGTAAAGGCGTGACTGTTATGGTCGCAGAACATTTGTCCTGTCTGGCATGATAGATGAATACAATTTGGTCCCGCTTTCCTTGGGAGCGGGGTCCAATGACTATTCACGTTGAGTGCGTCGTTACTCTAAGCAGTGATTCACTGATAGCAAATCCATCCCCTGCTGTGATCCTCGGTGAAGCCCACGAACTGAACAACGATTGTAGCTGATCCAAGCTTCGACAGTGCATCTTGTTAGCAGCTATGCCTCTATTCAGCCGTTCGATGTCTGGAGTGGCAAGCGTACTTCGATTCTGGACGGGCGGTACCACGCTTTTGCGTCTGGTTTCCTGGGTAGGGGCGGCATCAGCCATCTGGTACACCCCGGACAGGTCGGCCAGCTCTGGGTCTTTCCTCAAGAAGCCCTTGCATACCGCTGCGGTTCCATCCTGCTCGGCAAATCTAACACTATGAGGTAGGATTTTCTGTCTTGAGATGCCCGCTGCTGACGTCCGCGCTGTGCTGACGACAGCGTTGCATTGCGCCAATACCTTCGCATGCTATCCTTCCACTTCACCGCAGCTTATATATCCCAAATCATCTTTGATATTGCGTTGATCGTTGCATCCCGAGGTTGGTCGCAATCCAAATCTGAGCTGACAGAGTCTCGATCGCCGGTCAGCCTCTCGCCATGGTCAGCCGCAGGTCGTCTATTAAGCTCGCGGCACAGGGTACTCGCACCAGCACCAGAGATTCTGCTCGCCGCCACACCGAGGCCCGCTGCGATGCGCTTCCCCACGCTCTCCCACCTCTTCCACCGCCGTGCCGCGTCGGACAGCGTGCTGCCCACAATGTCCGCGCCGCCCCCCACACTCGCGGGCCGGCCCGCGTCTGCTAATGGCCTCGACGAGCTGGTCCTCGCATCCGCCCACCCCGCAGACATCTTTACCCAGCTCCTCGCCGCCGTGCCCGCCTCCGCCACACTTCCCCTCCCGTCCGCCGCGCCCGCCGCCGCGCCCACCATGCTCCCCGAGCTCGCGCAGCGCATCCGCGAGCTCGAGGCCGCCCTCGCGCTGCAGTACAAGGCGAACCGCCGCATCCCCGCGCTCGAGCGCGCGCTCCAGCACGAGCGCGCGGCCGCGCAACAGCTCGCCGCGGACGCCGCCGCGCTGCGCACGCACCTCGTCAGCACGCAGCGCGAGCTGCACCACGCGCTCGCGCGCCCCGGCGCGGACGCGGACGACCGCGCGCGCGTGCTCGCCGCGGAGAACGCGGCGCTCACCGCGGAGCGCCTGCGTCTGCGGCGCTTTATCGAGCTGCTCGCCGCGCACGCGCCCGGAGGCGGGGGCGCGGAGCCCGACGCGGTGCTGGTGGACGCGGGGAGTGCGCTGCCCGGCCCCCGCACGCCTGAGGAGTATGCGGCGCAAGTGCGGTGCACGCTGGGCGCGCGGCGCGAGGCGCGGGCGTGGCGGCGGCGTGCGGGGTTCTGGAAGGCGCGCGCGCGCGAGGACGGGCGATGTGCGGAGACGGTCACGCCGGCGGCGTCGGACCTGTCGTCGGTCGTGGAGGTGCTCTCGGAAGCGCGGCAGCGCGCGGTGGACGCGTTGGTCGAGAGGCGGCGCGCGGAGGGCGGGTTCCTCGTCGAGGGGGGCGCGCCGGCGGAGGAGGCCCTGGTGGATCGCGCGCTCGAACTGCCGCCCGCGTCGTACCCGTCTGCCCTGGCAAGCCTCGCGTCCTCGCTCGTCCTCGCCGCCGCGGGGCTCGACCCCTACCCCGCGGGACTCGACCTTTATCCCCCCGCCACCGACACGTCCGCGCGCGCACCCCTCGCCGCGCACGCGCACCTCCCGCCGCTCGCGAGCGAGGCGTTCCGCGCCGCGCACGCCATCGCGCCGCGCGCGAGCACGGCGTCGCTGCTCTCCGCGTCCCTCTCGCGCGCGCTCTCCCTCCCGCTCTCGCTCTCGCTCGCCAGCTTCAGCCTCAGCAGGTCGAGGTCGAGCCTCAGCGCGTCCGCCTCGGGCGCGAGCGACGCATCGGCCCGCTCGCCGCGCCGCCGCGTCGAGGTCGTCTCCGTGCTGCAGACGCCCGCCGCGCCGTCGTCAGCCGCGTCGTCCATCGCGCGCCTGGGCTACATTGGCGAGCGCGCCGCTTCGCCCGCGTCCTCCGAGGGCGCGTCGGCAGGCTGTACGCTGGCGCAGACGTCGGCGTGCTCGTCTCGCTCCGCCAGCCCGACTCCGCGCGCACGCCAACACGAACACCCGCCCGCGCACACTGCCGCGCGCGCTCTCACCCACGCCACACACACTGACGCGGCGCACGCACACACTGGCGAGGCGCACGCACACACTGGCGAGGCGCACGCACACACTGGCGAGGCGCACGCACGCAGCGACGCGGGCTCGGACGACGAGCTCGTGATCATAATGCACAGCGACGCGGGCGGGGTCTTGCGCAACACGCCGCCCGCGACGCCGCCCGGCGCGGGGAAGACCAGGGGGGTGTATGGGACGCCGGGGAGCGCGGAGCGGTCGCGGCTGCCGGTGCTGCGGCGCGCGATGCGGCGGCTGTCGATCTCGCGGCCGGTGCTGGTGGACACGACGAACGCGGCGACGTGTGCGTTTCTGACGGCGGGGGCGCGGGGGCGGGAGAATGTGTCGGGGAAGGCAAAGAAGGATACGAAGGTGGCGCTGGCGCCGACACCGACACCGTCGCCCCCGCGGCCGACGAAGATCCCGATGGGGAGGCGGATCCAGCAGGCGGTGCAGCCGAGGACGCGGGGGCGGAAGGGGACGGCGTGAGCGGTCGTGTTGCGTGTTTGTGTAGGATGAGCGTGTTCGTGTTTGCCGTGCGCATACGATGTACGCTTTGCTGCGACTGTAATGGTATCGCGGACGTTGGCAGCCTGGATGCAGTGTATGGACCAAACACAGTGGACATCTGGAAGGCGGGCAGAACCTACAGAGATCTCAGTACTACGCTGTAGGCTGTGCAGACGGGGTGTCACGTAGTCCTTCGTAGGTACCCATCAATCTACACGGGCCTCTGGTCCATGGCCCGCCGTAGGTCCCCGCGTAGTCTATTGACGTCCCGTCAGTCTCTAGCATTAGCCAGGACTCAGATGCAGTGCAGGAAAGAGCTGCTGACTGGCACACCCGCGGCCGCACGCACCCTCTCCGACTCCTTCGCCCCGCCAAGAGGATCAATGACAGGCGGGGCGGTGGGAGGCAGCAGTGTATTGGGAAGCGACGCAGCGGCAGCAGACTCTACTGGCTGGGAGCGCGGGGAGCTGCGCCGTCACGGTGTGGTGGAGGAGCATGCGCTAAGGCTCAAGGAACGATGGCGCGCTGTCTCATCTTTCATTGTTTTGTTCTTTCTCTCTCTTCCGCGATCGATGGATCCTTTCCTAGGGCTTGCGAGGACGGCGTTGGAGGCGAGGGAAAGCGCGGCGTCATTCACGCTCTCGAGGGCGGCGAGAAGCGTAAGTAAACATGACGCTTCGGGGCGACACTCTTGCGAAGCTGAGACATAGCTGGCCGTGGACTCGGACTGCCTGTGCCCAGGAAAGGGCTTTCATCTCGATTAGGAAAGTGTTTTCTCTTTTGAGGCGGTGTGTCGGTCAGAAACTTGTTCGTTCGGGTGTTGCCATCGTTGTCGTTCACGGGTTTTTGTTCGTCGATTCACCGCGCATACAGTCAGACATTGCGGCCAAATGTTGTCTTCAATTCTTTAGCTAGCCTACTCGGTCACTACAAACCTTTCGACCAGCGTCGGACATCGTCTGCCGACGACCCTTCTACAATGGCCATCCTCCGTAGGCCGCTAGGCGACAATTCAGTGGAGGGAAGATGCTTGGAGAAGAAAGACGGGCGCGAGGGAACCATTCGTGGAGACACTGGGTGGCTGCTCTTTTCGACCTGGGAAGGCTCGAGGAACTGGCTGCGCTCAGCCATGATCGTGGCTCGTGGTAGTCTCCTGTGAGCAGAGTAGACAATTCCTTCAACCTGCGCGGGCTACGGACATCCTTATTTGACGCTCGTGGCACAGCCGATCACACGTTCATACCGTGCGCCCGCGAGCGAGACACATGGTACACATCCTTTCTGCGCTGCGCTATCAGTTCAAGGATTTGATAAGAGTATAGTGCCCGTGGAGACCTGCGGAGTCTCACGGTGAGAACTGCGTCTGCCAGGTGCTACGTGAAAAGAGCAAACCTACTGAAAGAAAACACATTGGCACAGTGGGTGGGGGAGGCGAGAGAAAGGCCTGCTGTGCTGTGAGTGCGTCGTATTCCTCTAGATACAATGTCAATGAGCGTGGTGGATCAGGTGGACTACGGCGAAGGCCGACATGGTGTCAGCAGTCGGACAATGAACATCAACCAGAGTCGTACGGATTCCCATGGAGTGTGATTGGACCCACATGGACCCACACTGATGTGACCGGCTGCCAGTTGCGAGACGTGCACGTCTTCCTATAAGAAATGATACATCGTGGCTAAGTCTAGGTATTGTAGACGGCCTGGTGGACGAAGGGGGGTTGTAAGTATGCCGACCCGCGCATTAGGTGGGAGCACACTGGGCAGTCGCATGGTAGGGACGATGGTCATGTTCACGTAAGCGACTACGGGCTTCTTGCCCAGCGCATGCCGCTAGCGACAAGGAATCCTGAGGGGAGGTCAGGCGACGAAGTGCTTGGGATGAAGGGGAAAGGGGACAGACCGAGGCCGACGACGGCCATGATGCGCTTTCCGAGAGGGGAGCCGGGCTGGTGTGCGCGAGACTGGTGCAGAGCGTACACCCCCACCGCGCCCAGAGCGGTGGTGCCGATGACGCGGCATGCGAGGCAGTCTTGCCGTGGAGGCGGCTGAGCGTGAGCGCGGGTCGACATGGCGTGGCGTGGACGGCGCGACGCACGCTCGGCGCGCACACGTCCTCGCACCGTCACGTGCACTGACGCAGCCGCCTCCCCGTCCTCGGCAGCGATGGCCTCGCACTGGCCACCATGTTTTCGCATCGCACTGCTGCACGCGTCCTCTGCCCTCGCCTGCGCCGCGGCGCCATATCCCCGCGCACGTATGCTACCGCGTCTGACCCCAACTATGTCAACATCGTCGAGGTCGGCCCGCGAGACGGGCTCCAGAACGAAAACGCCGTCATACCGCCCGCACTCAAGGCCGAACTCATCACGCGCCTGGGCAGGGCGGGCATGAAGATGATCGAAGCAGGAAGCTTCGTCAGTCCAAAGTGGGTTCCGCAGGTGAGCGGCGAGTGTCGCTTCGACTGGCCAGTTATCATGAGTCGCGGCGTGCCCAAAACCCGAGGCTAGTTGCCAGTGGTGTTTTGCCCAAAATGTTGGATGCGCACAACACCGCTATTACGTCTGGTGAGCTTCGAGTGTGAGATGACACCTGGACGTGTGCCGCCCGGGGGTCGCGAATCGGCGTCGCGCAGCATCCGTGTCTGCTGTGGTGCGCATCCCCAAAGCAGCTATGTTCTGCTTGCTGTCATCCTTAGGACATATCCCGATGCTCGCAGCCAATACAAACGTGAGGCAGACCTATCCATACCTGCTCAGCCCAAACATTCCATGCCTTACGCACGTCAGGACACGAGACTAGGTTACGCTCCGGACAAAGGGTCCTACCCATGTTTGCCTCAGTTTGTCCAAATGTAGTTGCAGCAATGCTAGGCCCTGTCAGGCCGGGACCGTCATCCCCATCCTTGATCTGCGTCAGGTTTGACTGCACATGAGGATTCTCGGAAGGCTCTCCAGTAGACCCGTTATGCACGCATGATGGGGTGGTCTCCGGTACTCCATAGACTCGGGTAGTATGCCCGTGTCGCGCTCTACCTCTGACCCGGCAGGAACCTACTCACTCGGGGTTCGCAGATGGAAGGCACCGACGAGGTCCTCCGGCAGATGGAGCACCTCCAAGGCGTGCACTACCCCGTCCTCGTGCCGAACATGAAGGGCCTCGACGCCCTGCTCGCGCTGCTCAGCACCGAGAACCCGCCAGTCAGCAGACCGCAGCACGCCGCGCCCCCGCTGCCGCCCGCGCCGCCGCTGACGGACGAGATCGCGCTCTTCACGGCCGCGACGGACGCGTTCTGCCAGGCGAACACAAACTGCACGGTCGCCGAGTCGCTCGCGCGGCTGGCGCCCGTCGCAGCACGCGCGCGCGCGTCGGGCCTGCGCGTGCGAGGGTACGTCCGCCGTCCGCACGCGCTGCAGGCTCGCTGATCCCGCGCGCAGGTACGTGAGCGTGGTCGTTGTGTGCCCGTACACGGGCCGCGTGCGCGCCGAGGAGGTGCGGGACGTCGCGCGCGCGCTGCTCGACATGGGCTGCTACGAGGTCAGCCTGGGCGACACGGTCGGGGCGGGGACGCCCGCGGACATCCGCGCGCTGCTCGAGACGGTGATGGGCGGCGCGCAGGGCGTGGGGCCGGCGCAGCTCGCGGTGCGCATGCTCGTTGGTTCCGTCCTGCTGACGCGCTCACTCGCGTGCGCAGGGCCACTTCCACGACACGTACGGCGCGGGGGTGGCGAACATGTTTGCGGCGCTGGAGCTGGGGCTGCGCACGTTCGACGCGAGCGTCGGCGGGCTGGGCGGGTGCCCGTACTCGCCGGGCGCGACGGGGAACGTCGCGACGGAGGACGTGCTGTATGCGCTGCGCGGGCACGGCGGGGGCGCGGGCGGCGCGCGGCGGTACAGCGCGGCGGGCGACCTGGACGCGCTTGCGGAGATCGGGGCGTGGATCTCGGGGCGGCTGGGGCGGCGGAACGAGAGCCGCGCGGGGAAGGCGATCATGGCGTGGAAAAAGTGACCGTTCGAAAATCGAGAGATAGCGCAAGTCCAAGGGAATAAAGGAGAGCAGCGCAAGTCCAAGGGAATAAAGGAGAGCAGCGCAAGTCCAAGGGAATAAAGGAGAGCAGCGCAAGTCCAAGGGAATAGAGGAGAGCAGCGCAAGTTCAAGGGAATAGAGGAGAGCAGTGCAAGTCCAGGGGAATAGAGGAGAGTAGAGGGCAAGGCAGCACAGCGAGACAGATGCAAAGTCATCACAGGTAAATATATTGCATAGTCTACGACGGTCTCGTTACTAACACACGTCCTGCTCTCATTCCAGAGCTCCTCAACATCCTGCGCTCTGTGTGTTGCGCCTGCCGCGCCCATCGTCCAAGCCTCCGCCGCCATCTCCCGCTCACTTCTCCACCATCTCCCGCTGGACAGCACGTCTGCGGAACCGTCTTCGACCACCGCTTTGCAGTCCGCGGTTTGCTCCTGTGTCTCCCGGACAGACTGACACAGCAACCGGGACATCAAGTCAACATTCCGCCCGCGCGCAAGCATGTCGTCCATCTGCCTCGCCTGCGTGCTGACGATGCCCAACCCTCGCTACACCCGGTCAGCTGTAAGCACTCTACGGCGCGGCAAGAGACGGCCACCGCCGGCGATGACGAAACAACCCGCCGCTTACGCGCCATACGCATACCGAGCGCTGTAATGGGGCGCTGCGACGGCCAGCGACATTGACTGGGCCCGGTCAGCTGGCAACACACAGCGTTCATCAGCGGGAGCACACAGGACGCACCTGAATGTCGGACGACCCAACGCGCTGACGACGATCCACGCTGCCCGGGCCCGGTCAGCTGGAAATGCCCCGCACACGTCTAGAGACGGTCACCTCCGGGGACAGCGCCCTGTACTGATCAGGCGCTGTGGTGGGGTGCCGCAATGGCTAGTGATACTGACCGGGCCAGGTCAGCTCACAGTGCACGACAATTATCAGCAGAAGCACACACAGCGCACCTGAAAGCCGGGAGACCCCGTGCGCTAACGACAACCCACGCTGATTGGGTCGACGTAGGAAGGTGCTGAAAAAGATGCCCGTGTAAGGTGCGCTCGAGAGCTGTCTGGAAGAGGAACCCCTGGCGTCAGCCAGGATGGGACACGGAGCAAGAGGAGCCGCCTGGGTGGGTGGGCTTCCGCTGTGTGGTTCGCTCATGAATAGGCAGCTCGCGTGGGAGAAATGCATGCAATGGGAGTAGCGAGATGTGTAGGGACATCCCAGCAATAATACAGACTATGCTACAGACCTAACCAGAAAATAAAATGATTGGCAGTAAGGACACAAAGCAGAAGGACCGAAAAGACAATTGCCACAGGCAAAGACCACAAAAAACAAAACAAACAGAAAAACAAAGCACAAACACAAGGTGAAATGGGCAGAGCGGAGGAGACAGAAAACGAACGACAGGGGTGTCGAGGAGGGTGTCGCAAGTGTCGCGCAACATCACATGGACAAAAACGAAGCAGATGAAGAGGCGAGGCACTCACTGCGAGGAAAAATGCTCATTCGGCTCGACGCTGGGGCCTCTTCCGGCTGCACGAGGAGCACAGATAATGCACCTGAAGATCTGGGGTGCAAGCAGGTCAGCATCCACGGATCTGTGTGCACGCACTCGGCAGGTATGATGACGCACCTGGTGAGCTGTCAATGAGCGAGATGTGCTTGGGGACAAAGGGGCAGCTTGCAGACCTGCCCACCAATGCCCACCTCGAGCGTCGAACTCGGAGGGATGACCAAATGATCCTGCTATTATAGTTCCCTAATTGAGGTCAGCACTGATCGATCATACTTTCCGATCAGCATGCTTACCTTGTCTCCCTCGTCCTCTGACCTTTGTTGTTCCACTCGCAATCGCATGAGACTGACTGATGATAAACAAGCTGGTAAGGCCCAGTCAGTGACTGAACATGAGGTAGTATTAGTCACATGTCCACTCACTCGGAGGCTGCAAACACCAATGTCGACCGGGTTAGGAGCAGAATCACGAACAGAAATGAAGAACATGGCAATAGAGCAGAATGATGAATAGGATCATAAGGGGAGTAACGGAGAATTCTCCTCAAACAAGATATATATATATGACCTGTACCGGAACTCGGCCAGATGCGGAACTCCTGATGTGTTGCATCTGTTATCTCCAAGTACGTAATTTGATATGTCTGATGCCGACATCAGATCAATCCCGTGATTATCTGCAAAGGTCTGGATTGTCGGAAATCATATGGCCATCAGACAGCTAATTTACAAACTCGGATGGCCTTTGCGATGTCAGGAAGATCCCCATGCCGGTGAGTGCATCTGTCCGCGTCAGGCCGAATGACCACTTACATCTAGGCCTAGCTCCGGGCAATTAGCAGCATAGCAACACGGCAGTGGATGCGAGACCGTCGGTCAGGGCAATCCGTGAATCTGCGTACTCAACACTGGTAAAACAGTGCCTAGAGTGTGGAGTTGGTCACGCATGACTGGCTGCTAATACACCGTCTTCCACGGTGGACATCGCAGGATTCCTGCTGACCGCATGTACTACCTGAAGATATTGCTGGCAAATGAAATATATTATTTGTACCCGGCAGCCCTGGATGCATTGTACATGGCCATCACATATTTGCGGTCACGTTCTCACTGGAATGGCAGGCCAGTCTGTGTGTCCGCGCGCATCCTGTTTCGCCCATTCTTCAATGGTCAGCAGAACATGCGCGAATGTCCTATCCCTCACACGGTGCATATGCCGTGTTCATCTTCTCCACATGAGGCGTACTGACCGGGCTCTGCCCAAACTCACGTCCGCGGCTTGCTGCTGCCTCTCGTCATTTGTTGATCCTTCGCCTTGACAGAGCATAGGTCAAGCGGAACACTGCCTGCGTCTCGCGCACCGCACACCCACACACGGGCCCGCGTTGCCGATAGCTACCGTGCCGTCTTGCTCATGCGCCTGCATATCCCCATTCACACAGGATATTTCTATCTTGCGCGTGCTCTTCGCAGAGGCTGCGTGCCGGTATCATAGAGGGCAAGGGCAAGGGCAAGCTTGCAAGCCTCGCACTGCACTTCCCCCAACAGGCAGATCATACAACCCGCGCGACGTGCAAAATGCGCGTGTTCTGCCGTACACATCGCGCCGTGCCGTAGTTCCGCTCACGACCGGGGATGCGTGTACAAGAGCACTCTTGTTGCACCCCTCGCTGTGCGTGGACATTCCGACAGGCGGTGCCCGCGCCCGCGGTCATTGCGCGTGCGGGCAGCACGCAATTACGATGTCCAGTGGCAGGACGCGTGGATGCCGTGCTGGGAACCAAGTGAGTCTTTTCCTCCCGGGAGCGACGGCGGGCCTGCGAATGGGTTGCCAGGGCGGACTGTCCGCGACGCGCGTGCGAAACACGCGCATTTAGCCGTCGGCGGGTTCTCTGTGCTGAGATACGCCTCTGGTGTGCGCGGGTAGGGAAGATGCCGTCGCGGCGCACGAGAAGCCCTGGCAAGCGCCCCAAGAAAGATGCGCGCGGCGAGCTTGTAAGCTCGCCCCACTGCAGACGGCACAGACGGCGCAATATGCAGAGTGCGTGTCCCGCCGAGCAGGCCGTGTCATGCCGTAGCCTCGCTCACGACAGGGCCGTATGTGGACACCAGGACGTGTGGTGACCGGGCCAGGGGGCGGGATTGTCTGCTGACGCTTGCGGTGGTGATCGCGCACTGACGACGCGCCGGCATGATGTCTTGTTAGCGGACGCACGAGTCTCGTTCTGCCCATTGACTTGAAGATCCCCCGGGAGCGGCGCCAGCCCGCGCGCTGCCCGGCGGGTGGGTTGCCAGGCAGACAACTGCCCGCGCCGCGCACACGAAACGCAGAATAGGGCGTGGACACGGACGCGGACATAGGCGTGCGTGCACATCCTGTCATTGGTGGATTCTCCGTACAGGGATGCATGTTGTTTTCGGCGGTGGACGGTGCCGCGGCGAGAGCGCCCCGGTAGAGATGCGCGTTGCTAGGGTGTTACAGGATGCTACGCGAACGGCTGCGATACGTACGCGGCGGGACCGGGTGCCATGACGCGGAGAAGGGAGGGTCCGTGCGTGGGTTTGCAATGCAGGAAAGGAGTCGCGGGAGGGATATAAGGAGGGCCGGGGGCCGTCATCGCCTGGTCACGCATCTGCCGCTGTATTGATGGTTCAGGTGGTGTCTGCTTATGACACCTGCACCCGCTGTGTCCACTGACCGTTATGTATATTGCAGGTACGCTGGCCGAAGTTGGAGCATGCTGAAGCACTGCAATGGTGAGTTTGTTTGTGAGTCGAGGTTGCTTTGGTTGACGCCGTGCTTACGGTGTGAGAAGTCGACAGTTGGTGGATGCGGGCGCGGGCACGTGCGGTATGGACGGGACGATGTCGCGAGCGGCAAGAGCGTGGCGGGTGCTGAGGCGTGAGGCGCATGGTCCGATTATTCGACGTCAGCGACTAGATAGCCTGATAGTGTGATCCTGGAAATGAGACGTCGGACCATGGCGCGCCGTGCGCGGCCGTCGCAGGTCGGCGGACGAGGACGGGGCCGACGCGGGGTGACAGGTTCCTGAACGCGGCGCGT
>NW_020169846.1:367397-373463 GCF_002117355.1 Postia placenta MAD-698-R-SB12 | reverse complement strand
GCACGCCTCGGCGCGCAGAGTCGTCGCATCGTCACGTGCACTGACGCAGCCGCCTCCCCGTCCTCGGCAGCGATGGCCTCGCACTGCTCACCATGTTTTCGCATCGCACTGCTGCACGCGTCCTCTGCTCTCGCCTGCGCCGCCGCGCCATATCCCCGCGCACATATGCTACCGCGTCCGACCCCAACTATGTCAACATCGTCGAGGTCGGCCCGCGAGACGGGCTCCAGAATGAAACGGCCGTCATACCGCCCGCACTCAAGGCCGAGCTCATCACGCGCCTCGGCAGAGCAGGCATGAACACCATCGAGGCAGGAAGCTTCGTCAGTCCAAAGTGGGTCCCACAGGTGAGCGGCGAGTGTCGCTTCGACTGGCCAGTTATCATGAGTCGCGGCGTGCCCAAAACCCGAGGCTAGTTCTGCGCAAAATGTTAGATTTCGCGACTGTGTCATTTGCCACAGTGGACGATACCCATTGTCGCCAACCTCGTGCATATGGCAGGCAATTAGCTCCAGGCCCTTGTCATTCATCCAGCGACGAGAGTCGGCGATACTCTCGATTGCAGACATTCTAATAGCCTTGCTGCGCGCGCGGCGGTCATCGAAAACCGGGTGCGTCTAGTGATTCCGAGTGTGAAATGACACCTGGACGTGTTCCGCCCGGGGGTCGCGAATTGGCGTCGCGCAGCATCCGTGTCCGCTGGGGTGCGCATCCCCAAAGCAGCCATGTTCTGCTTGCTGTCATCCTTAGGACATATCCCGATGCTCGCAGCCAATACAAACGTGAGGCAGACCTATCCATACCTGCTCAGCCCAAATATTCCATGCCTTTCGCATGTCAGGACACATTCCGGACAATGGGCCCTACTCGTGCTTGCCTCGGTTTGGTAAAGTGTAGTTGGAACAACGCTAGCCTATGCCCGGTCGTGCCGTGACTGTTTGACTGCACACAAGGAATCTCGGAGGGGTCTTCCATAGACCTCGTTATACATGCATGTGGGAGTGGTGTTCGGTATTCATATAAGATCGGGCGGTATGCCCGTGTCGTGCTCCACCTCCGACCCGGCAGGAAACTCCTACTCACTCGGGGGCCCACAGATGGAAGGCACCGACGAGGTCCTCCGGCAGATGGAGCACCTTCAAGGCGTGCACTACCCCGTCCTCGTGCCGAACATGAAGGGCCTCGACGCCCTGCTCGCGCTGCTCAGCACCGAGAACCCGCCAGTCAGCAGACCGCAGCACGCCGCGCGCCCGCTGCCGCCCGCGCAGCCGCTGACCGACGAGATCGCGCTCTTCACGGCCGCGACGGACGCGTTCTGCCAGGCGAACACAAACTGCACGGTCGCCGAGTCGCTCGCGCGGCTGGCGCCCGTCGCAGCACGTGCGCGCGCGTCGGGCCTGCGCGTGCGAGGGTACGTCCGCCGTCCGCACGCGCTGCAGGCTCGCTGATCCCGCGCGCAGGTACGTGAGCGTGGTCGTTGTGTGCCCGTACACGGGCCGCGTGCGCGCCGAGGAGGTGCGGGACGTCGCGCGCGCGCTGCTCGACATGGGCTGCTACGAGGTCAGCCTGGGCGACACGGTCGGCGCGGGGACGCCCGCGGACATCCGCGCGCTGCTCGAGACGGTGATGGGCGGCGCGCACGGCGTGGCGCCGGCCCAGCTCGCGGTGCGCATGCTCGTTGGTTCCGTCCCGCTGACGCGCTCACTCGCGTGCGCAGGGCCACTTCCACGACACGTACGGCGCGGGGGTGGCGAACGTGCTTGCGGCGCTGGAGCTGGGGCTGCGCACGTTCGACGCGAGCGTCGGCGGGCTGGGCGGGTGCCCGTACTCGCCGGGCGCGACGGGGAACGTCGCGACGGAGGACGTGCTGTATGCGCTGCGCGGGCACGGCGGGGGCGCGGGCGGCGGGCGGCGGTACAGCGCGGCGGGCGACCTGGACGCGCTTGCGGAGATCGGGGCGTGGATCTCGGGGCGGCTGGGGCGGCGGAACGAGAGCCGCGCGGGGAAGGCGATCATGGCGTGGAAAAAGTGACCGGTCGAAAATCGAGAGATAGCGCAAGTCC
This sequence comes from Postia placenta MAD-698-R-SB12, assembly GCF_002117355.1. NCBI lineage: Eukaryota > Fungi > Basidiomycota > Agaricomycetes > Polyporales > Adustoporiaceae > Rhodonia > Rhodonia placenta. Next base: position 371,400 of record NW_020169846.1, on the reverse strand, counting down.
AAGGGAATAAAGGAGAGCAGCGCAAGTTCAAGGGAATAGAGGAGAGCAGAGGGCAAGGCAGCACAGCAGGACAGATGCAAAGTCACCGCAGGTAAATATATTGCAGTCTATGACGGTCTCATTACTAACACACTCCCTGCTCTCGCTCCAGAGCTCCTCAACATCCTGCGCTCTGCGTTGTGCCCGCCGCGCCCGTCATCCAAGCCTCCGCCGCCATCTCCCACTCAGTTCTCCACCATCTCCCGCTGGACAGCATGTCTGCGGAACCGTCTTCGACCACCGCTTTGCAGTCTGCGATTTGCTCCTGTGTCTCCCGGACAGACATCAAGACAGCATTCCACTCGCGCGCGAGCATGTCGTCCATCTGCCTCGCCCGCGCGCTGACGATGACCAACCCTCGCCAAACCCGGTCAGCTGTAAGCACTCTACGGCGCGGCAAGAGACGGCCACCGCCGGGGACGACGAAACAACCCGCCGCTTATGCGCAATATACATACCGAGCGCTGTGGTGGGGTGCTGCGACGGCCAGCAACATTGACTGCTCCCGGTCAGCTGGCAACGCACAGCGTTCATCAGCGGGAGCACACAGGACGCACCTGAATGTCGCACGACCCCGCGCGCTGACGACGATCCACGCTGCCCGGGCCCGGTCAGCTGGAAATGCCCCGCACACGTCTAGAGACGGTCACCTCCGGGGACAGCGCCCTGTACTGATCAGGCGCTGTGGTGGGGTGCCGCGATGGCTAGCGATACTGACCAGGCCAGGTCAGCTCACAGTGCACGACAATTATCAGCAGAAGCACACACAGCGCACCTGAAAGCCGGGAGACCCCGTGCGCTAACGACAACCCACGCTGATTGGGCCCTCCAGCCTCGTCGACGTAGGAGGGTGCTGAAAAAGATGCCCGTGTAAGGTGCGCTCGAGAGCTGTCTGGAAGGGGAACCCCTGGCGTTAGCCAGGATGGGACACGGAGCAAGAGGAGCCGCCTGGGTGGGTGGGCTTCCGCTGCGCGGTTCGCTCATGAATAGGCAGCTCCCGTGGGAAAAATGCATGCAATGGGCAGAGCAGGGGAGACAGAAAACGAACGACAGGGGTGTCGAGGAGGGTGTCGCAAGCATCGCGCAACATCACATGGACGAAAACGAAGCAGACGAAGAGGCGAGGCACTCACCGCGAGGAAAAATGCTCGTTCGGCTCGACGCTGGGGCCTCTTCCGGCTGCACAAGGGATTGGCTGGCCCCGGTCACTAAGGTCAGCTGTAAATGCCCTGTGCATGTCCGGAGATGGTCACCACTGTAGACAGTGAGACAGCCCACCATTCATGTACCATATACACACCGAGCGCTGCGGCGGGGTGCTACAATGGCCAGAAATGGAGAACATGGCAATAGAGCAGAATGATGAATAGGATCATAAGGGGAGTAACGGAGAATTCTTCTGAAACAGGATATATATATGACCTGTACCGGAACTCGGCCAGATGCGGAACTCCTGATGTATTGCATCTGTTATCTCCAAGTACATAATCTGATATGTCTGATGCTGACATCAGATCAATCCCGTGATTATCTGCAAAGGTCTGGACTGTCGGAAATCATATGGCCATCAGACAGCTAATTTACAAACTCGGATGGCCTTTGCGATGTCAGGAAGATCCCCATGCCGGTGAGTGCATCTGTCCGCGTCAGGCCGAATGACCACTTACATCTAGGCCTAGCTCTGGGCAATTAGCAGCATAGCAACACGGCAGTGGATGCGAGACCGTCGGTCAGGGCGATCCGTGAATTTGCGTACTCAACACTGGTAAAACAGTGCCTAGAATGTGGAGTTGGTCACGCATGACTGGCTGCTAATACACCGTCTTCCACGGTGGACATCGCAGGATTCCCGCTGACCGCATGTACTACCTGAAGATATTGCCAGCGAATGAAATATATTATTTGTACCCGGCAGCCCTGGATGCATTGTACATGGCCATCGCATATTTGCAGTCACGTTCTCACTGGAATGGCAGGCCAGTCTGTGTGTCCGCGCGCATCCTGTTTCGCCCATTCTTCAATGGTCAGCAGAACATGTGCGAATGTCCTATCCCTCACACGGTGCATATGCCGTGTTCATCTTCTCCACATGAGGCGTACTGACCGGGCTCTGCCCAAACTCATGTCCGCAGCTTGCTGCTGCCTCTCGTCGTTTGTTGATCCTTTGCCTTCCTGGAGCGTAGGTCAAGTGGAACACTGCCTGCGTCTCGCGCACCGCACACCCACGCACGGGCCCGCGTTGCCGATAGCTACCGTGCCGTCTTGCTCATGCGCCTGCATATCCCCATTCACACAGGATATTTCTATCTTGCGCGTGCTCTTTGCAGAGGCTGCGTGCCGGTATCATAGAGGGCGAGGGCAAGGGCAAGCTTGCAAGCCTCGCACTGCACTTCCCCCAACAGGCAGATCGTACGAACCGCGCGATGTGCAAAATGCGCGTGTTCTGCCGTACACATCGCGCCATGCCGTAGTTCCGCTCACGACTGGGGATGCGTGTACAAGAGCACTCTTGTTGCACCCCTCGCTGTGCGTGGACATTCCGACAGGCAGTGCCCGGGCCCGCGGTCGTTGCGCGTGCGGGCAGCACGCGATCACGGTATCCAGTGGCAGGACGCGCGGATGCCGTGCTGGGAACCGAGTGAGTCTCTTCCTCCCGGGAGTGACCCCGGGCCTGCGAACGGGTTGCCAGGGCGGACTGTCCGCGACGCGCGTGCGAAACACGCGCATTTAGCCGTCGGCGGGTTCTCTGTGCTGAGATACGCCTCTGGTGTGCGCGGGTAGGGAAGATGCCGTCGCGGCGCACGAGAAGCCCTGGCAAGCGCCCCAAGAAAGATGCGCGCGGCGAGCTTGTAAGCTCGCCCCACTGCAGACGGCGCAGACGGCGCAATATGCAGAGTGCGTGTCCCGCCGAGCAGGCCGTGTCATGCCGTAGCCTCGCTCAGGACAGGGCCGTATGTGGACGCCAGGACGTGCGGTGACCGGGCCAGGGGGCGGGATTGTCTGCTGACGCTTGCGGTGGTGATCGCGCGCTGACGACGCGCCGGCATGATGTCTTGTTAGCGGACGCACGAGTCTCGTTCTGCCCATTGACTTGAAGATCCCCCGGGAGCGGCGCCAGCCCGCGCGCTGCCCGGCGGGTGGGTTGCCAGGCAGACAACTGCCCGCGCCGCGCACACGAAACGCAGAATAGGGCGTGGACACGGACGCGGACATAGGCGTGCGTGCACATCCTGTCATTGGTGGATTCTCTGTACAGGGATGCATGTTGTTTTCGGCGGTGGACGGTGCCGCGGCGAGAGCGCCCCGGCAGAGATGCGCGTTGCTAGGGTGTTACAGGATGCTACGCGAACGGCTACGATACGTACACGGCGGGACCGGGTGCCATGACGCGGAGAAGGGAGCGTCCGTGCGTGGGTTTGCAATGCAGGAAAGGAGTCACGGGAGGGATATAAGGAGGGCCGGGGGCCGTCATCGCCTGGTCACGCATCTGCCGCTGTATTGATGGTTCAGGTGGTGTCTGCTTATGACACCTGCACCCGCTGTGTCCACTGACCGTTATGTATATTGCAGGTACGCTGGCCGAAGTTGGAGCATGCTGAAGCACTGCAATGGTGAGTTTGTTTGTGAGTCGAGGTTGCTTTGGTTGACGCCGTGCTTACGGTGTGAGAAGTCGACAGTTGGTGGATGCGGGCGCGGGCACGTGCGGTATGGACGGGACGATGTCGCGAGCGGCAAGAGCGTGGCGGGTGCTGAGGCGTGAGGCGCATGGTCCGATTATTCGACGTCAGCGACTAGATAGCCTGATAGTGTGATCCTGGAAATGAGACGTCGGACCATGGCGCGCCGTGCGCGGCCGTCGCAGGTCGGCGGACAGGACGGGGCCGACGCGGGGTGACAGGTTCCTGAAACGCGGCGCGTGAGGGACTGGCGCCGCGCTGAAGACGTTGGCCGTCGTGACGTCTAC
>NW_020169846.1:343311-365537 GCF_002117355.1 Postia placenta MAD-698-R-SB12 | reverse complement strand
GCGCAGAGTCGTCGCATCGTCACGTGCACTGACGCAGCCGCCTCCCCGTCCTCGGCAGCGATGGCCTCGCACTGCTCACCATGTTTTCGCATCGCACTGCTGCACGCGTCCTCTGCTCTCGCCTGCGCCGCCGCGCCATATCCCCGCGCACATATGCTACCGCGTCCGACCCCAACTATGTCAACATCGTCGAGGTCGGCCCGCGAGACGGGCTCCAGAATGAAACGGCCGTCATACCGCCCGCACTCAAGGCCGAGCTCATCACGCGCCTCGGCAGAGCAGGCATGAACACCATCGAGGCAGGAAGCTTCGTCAGTCCAAAGTGGGTCCCACAGGTGAGCGGCGAGTGTCGCTTCGACTGGCCAGTTATCATGAGTCGCGGCGTGCCCAAAACCCGAGGCTAGTTCTGCGCAAAATGTTAGATTTCGCGACTGTGTCATTTGCGACAGTGGGCGATACCCATTGTCGCCAACCTCGTGCATATGGCAGGCAATTAGCTCCAGGCCCTTGTCATTCATCCAGCGACGAGACTCGGCGATACTCTCGATTGCAGACATTCTAATAGCCTCGCTGCGCGCGCGGCGGTCATCGAAAACCGGGTGCGTCTGGTGATGCCGAGTGTGAAATGACACCTGGACGTGTTCCGCCCGGGGGTCGCAACTCGGCGTCGCGCAGCGTCGGTGACCGCTGGGGTGCGCATCCCCAAAGCAGCCATGTTCTGCTTGCTGTCATCCTTAGGACATATCCCGATGCTCGCAGCCAATACAAACGTGAGGCAGACCTATCCATACCTGCTCAGCCCACATATTCCATGCCTTACGCACGTCAGGACACGAGACTAGGTTACGCTCCGGACAAAGGGTCCTACCCATGTTTGCCTCAGTTTGTCCAAATGTAGTTGCAGCAATGCTAGGCCCTGTCAGGCCGGGACCGTCATCCCCATCCTTGATCTGCGTCAGGTTTGACTGCACATGAGGATTCTCGGAAGGCTCTCCAGTAGACCTGTTATGCACGCATGATGGGGTGGTCTCCGGTACTCCATAGACTCGGGTAGTATGCCCGTGTCGTGCTCCACCTCCGACCCGGCAGGAAACTCCTACTCACTCGGGGGCCCACAGATGGAAGGCACCGACGAGGTCCTCCGGCAGATGGAGCACCTCCAAGGCGTGCACTACCCCGTCCTCGTGCCGAACATGAAGGGCCTCGACGCGCTGCTCGCGCTGCTCAGCACCGAGAACCCGCCAGTCAGCAGACCGCAGCACGCCGCGCCCCCGCTGCCGCCCGCGCAGCCGCTGACGGACGAGATCGCGCTCTTCACGGCCGCGACGGACGCGTTCTGCCAGGCGAACACAAACTGCACCGTCGCCGAGTCGCTCGCGCGGCTCGCGCCCGTCGCAGCACGCGCGCGCGCGTCGGGCCTGCGCGTGCGAGGGTACGTTCGCCGTCCGCACGCGCTGCAGGCTCGCTGATCCCGCGCGCAGGTACGTGAGCGTGGTCGTTGTGTGCCCGTACACGGGCCGCGTGCGCGCCGAGGAGGTGCGGGACGTCGCGCGCGCGCTGCTCGACATGGGCTGCTACGAGGTCAGCCTGGGCGACACGGTCGGCGCGGGGACGCCCGCGGACATCCGCGCGCTGCTCGAGACGGTGATGGGCGGCGCGCAGGGCGTGGGGCCGGCCCAGCTCGCGGTGCGCATGCTCGTTGGTTCCGTCCCGCTGACGCGCTCACGGGGGCATTTTCATTTCGCGTGCGCAGGGCCACTTCCACGACACGTACGGCGCGGGGGTGGCGAACATGTTTGCGGCGCTGGAGCTGGGGCTGCGCACGTTCGACGCGAGCGTCGGCGGGCTGGGCGGGTGCCCGTACTCGCCGGGCGCGACGGGGAACGTCGCGACGGAGGACGTGCTGTACGCGCTGCGCGGGCACGGCGGGGGCGCCGGCGGCGGGCGGCGGTACAGCGCGGCGGGCGACCTGGACGCGCTTGCGGAGATCGGGGCGTGGATCTCGGGGCGGCTGGGGCGGCGGAACGAGAGCCGCGCGGGGAAGGCGATCATGGCGCGGAAGGAGAGGGAGCGATTGGAGAAGGAGCGGGAGCGGGACGGCGGTGCGGTGGAGACGATTGCGGCGCGATTGTAGGCGCGTCGAGGGGGGTTATGTACGATTATGAAACTGGTAAGTTGGTTTTGAGCCCGTGCCCCGCACGAGTGTAGCTGATGCTCGTGTTGCAGCCTGTATTACATATTTTGGATCGAGCACACTGATGTACACATTTGAGCGGCAGTAGACAAACAGAACCCAGCCGGATATAAATTCGGTCCGTTCCTGATCCCGTCGACGAGCATTCGCAGAATTGCAAGACCCCCCACAATAGTGGAATGAAGAAGATGTGATCATCTATATAGATAGAACAAATGTTCTGCGACCATAACAGTCACGCCTTTACAGAAAGTGCCATCAAGGACAGGAACCGCGCCGCGCCAGTCGTGATAGTAGGGACAAGCATCGTCACCAGCGAGAAAGGCATCCGACTCGTATCAATCACCCCCGCACGCATCAACCAGTTGAGGTACCATGGCACCGACATGTTCAGCCACACGAAAACCCACACATATCCAAGCGCGTGCACTAGGCCATCCGGGCACTGCGCCTGCAGACCGGTCCGCTTCGCCAAGCCAACGACCGCGTCCTCGAGCGAGATCGCCGCTGCCTGGGCGATGAAGAACGGAAACGATGCGCCGAACAGCTTCGGGCTGACCATGAAGTCGCCGCCGCAATGCATCAGGCCCGACACCGCAAAGCCGACATACAGCTGCGTGTACGACGACGCCCAGGAGCCCTGGCGCAGTCCCAGCAGGCGGCAGCACGCCTTGCCCATTGACGCAGTGTACTGTGCGCATCACATCATACGGCCATGGCTATCAGCGGATCGAAGAAGGCGAGCGTGCGAACAGCGTACGTACACGGCGTAGCAACTGATGGTAGGTGCGCCTGCGCAAAGACGTGTGTATGAGCGTCTGTAGCGTCCCGAACGCCCTAGGCCAGTGGTGACTGAGAACTCACCCCCAGAACCGCCGCAGCGTGTATGCGTCGGCCCACTCTCCGTACATGGTGGGCCAGTCCCTGGGAAATGACCAAGCCATGGCGACGGACAGCGCGGAGAGCAGACAATAGGGCATGGCGATCATCCCATACGCTGGGGCGAACCGCGCGACGATGTTGATACATCGCTGGATGTAACCTTGGGCGCTCAAGGAGAACAGGTTGGCATCATGATGGGAGAACGATGGGTTGGAGCGCTGGTAGGTCTGTGCGAGGTCGACGAGCAGGTACCATCTGAATGCGCACAGCGACTGGTGGCGCACAAACGTCCAGCGTGGCTCGCTTGGACGGGGAGGTATGTTTGCGACCTGGAGCGGAGCGAATTGGGTGGCGCGTGAGCGCTGGAGGGGTCAGAACAACGAGGTGCACACCTGATAATTCCATCCTACTCCGCGTGGGCCAGTGATGACGCATGATGCCCAATACATTCTGCGCAGGAACGGTAGTGCTGGAGGCGCAGTGTGGTCGCGCTCGTGGCGCAGGTCGTTCAAGGGATCCGCGAGCCACAGGAGATGAAATGCGGTGAAGAACTGCGATGCGAAGGAGCAGCCAAGAGAATAATTCTGCTGAAGATCCCCGGTGGTACTGGTGAGCACCAGTCCGAGACTGTAGGTGTATATTGCGAATGCCGCTAGCTTGATAGGCGCTTTCGGGCGGATGGCAATGAGTGCTGACAGGAATGCATTTTGCAGCAGGAGCACTGGGAGTACTGGCAGTCTGGGGCGATTGTCAACGCTCATGAGGGCGCTGTCAAGGACTCGAGGATGATACAGACTCTAGCAAGGCAGGCTATTGCACGGGTTGATTCGCCTGCAGGACGGAGCCAGGGCATTATATTTGTGCCCCCACACATGCGTAGACCCATTCCAGGTCCTCGTATCTCGTGAGAAGGCAACCGAGGTAGTCCGCGAGACGGAACAGGTTGAACTACACCGTGAAGTTTCCCGCCAGAGTCAGTCAAGACAAACCGATTACAGATGTCGATACACTTAGGGCAATTGAACTGACAATTGATCGCGAATGCATGTTATTGCATGTGCGCGTAATGAGCTTAGATTGAGATGTGTCACATAGCCGCTCGGAGGGAATATGGCTGGACGATGTCAAGCGGCTCGATACCGCAAGGTAATAGATTAGGATGCCGAGGCGACAGGGGTAACTAGTAACAATCAACGCGTTGTGCGAGCGCAACGCTCACATAGGAACTCGTGGTTGGGAATCATTTGGCCGTCTTCCGATGTGTAGTCGATGCTGGGAATCTGCCTCGAACGTCAGAGGATCCAACTCTGAGGCGTTCGGATCGGACAGCATGTAACTGGCGATTTGGAGGCTGGATGTGAGGTTAGATTGCCAGGTCAAGTAGACTTAGCCAGTCATGGGAACTATTAGGCCTATACATCATAGCAGCGGCTCCATAGTATGTTAAGATAAAGTTGGCGATCCTTGTACTGGAGTTCTGCTTCCGAGTCAGCGGCAAGCTTATAGCGCATTATGATAGGCCGCCGCCAGTTACCATCTTCCCGCACCGCGCGTCCCACAATTAGCCGCAATAGGGAAAGCCGGAGTTGACTGTCGCCACATGGACCCGGACCAACATGGACCCATGCATGATGATGTGCCGAATTACTCCTCTCTGGAAGATCTAGTCTTTCATTTAGAGGCGAGGAAATCTGAGTCATTGGTTCATGCTTATCGCGAGAGAACGTGGGATACCCGTGTCGCGTAAAATATAGGAGCTGCCACATGGCAAATAAGGTAATCGTGCCCTTTGATCATACGAGTATCTCGCTTCACACCATCCGAACCGCCTTGTTGCCGGGTAAGAGCACAAAACTACTTGGCGGGGCCTAGTGTACTGCTAATCGACAGGGTCAATGGAGAACTCTTTTGTACATGTGGTTGAATAGGTCAACGTATTTCTCTGTATGCCAGTGACAGATGTGTGGATTCAAGGGATATCTTGTCAGGAAGACAGGTTGGCTGCGCTTTGCAGCTTCGATGCTGGTTGCTCGCAACTGCTCGATGGCAGCGCATGAGACATCTTCATCATATTCCTGTCGTGCTGGACACCATTGAAGTGACAGGCAATCGCCGCGGACACGTATTGCGTTGAGATACCGCAGGTTAGCAATGCAATTCACGCTATGTCACGCTACCAGTCGACATTGCAGGGGCATAGCGGCACTGAATGACCATCATTCCGCGCTGAACGCAGACAATGCTTGCGCATACTGTTCCCTTTGTCACTCTGTGCTTGACGATGGGCTGTGGGGGAGATGCTCCCATCAACCTCGGTGCATACATGACGAAACTTGAAGCAGCTGCCGGCCAAGATGATGCGAATTAGTTTGGGTTTGCGGAGGCACCGGGCGCAGGACACCTCTGTTGCAGGGGACGTTCTTGCTCAAGAACACACGAGGGGCGCAAACGATGCAGCTCGGTACGTGCCCGTGCTATCAACGCCTCGTGAAGTATAACAGCCCTGCCTACACAGAGACAATAGAGTAATCCTAATCAATGGGTTATGCGTCGCCATGATCCTTGACCACTATCTGCCATGTTCTCGAAGGCGCAAGACCAGTTGGGACTACAGCCAAGTGCAACATCTTGAATTCATTGCGAAGGCCATCATCGCGTCCCTTTCCAGAACAATGCGGGCAGCGGTCCAGGTCTCGCGAACCAAGAAACCTCACTCAGGCACGGAGTCGGGACCACCTGCTTCAGAATTCTCTAATGCAGTCAGTCGGTCAAAAATGAAGCTAGATGACAGCGCGTCACGAATGAGACGTCGCATCCACGAGCAGATATCTTGTGGTCTGGCCTGATCTTACGGCCCTGATGCAGCTTAGTTCCAAGACAACAAAGGAATATTAGCATGTTGGCGAGTGAGACGTGGGAGAAGCTCACAGGATGCCCACAGCACGTCCGGGAGACAATGACATCAGGTATGTTCTGGTAAGCTTCGATAACGCCTACGCGTGGAGGGTACGCAGCTAGCTTTCTCGTGGCATATTGGGACTTGACGAGTTTCCTATCTGGTGCACGAGAGGACGTGCTGTGTGTGTTTATGCTACGGTTACGAAATAGCCATGCTCTGCATTGGAGGGATCACGCAGGTTGCTGCCGTCTGAATCGTGTCTGAATTGCTTTGAACATGACGCAAGATATACGGCCCACAACACGACATGCCCGACAAACTAGTCGCATATGATTGGCCAGGGCAGCGCATGTCCTCATCCAAGGCTTCCCACAGGCGGTACGTGTGCGTGGTATCCTTCGCAGCACTATTAGGATCCCTCGCTCCCCGCAACGTGCGCCGCCGCCGATCAGCTCCCACGGCTAGATCCGGGCGTGCTTCGACACGATGGGACGAACGCGAACGCAGGAGTGGGGCACACGCCTCGACGCCGGCGTGTGCCAGCGAGCCATTTCCGCTGTGGAGCCCGTGGGAAGCGTGGCTGCATCTCGCGAGTTCGTGGCTGCGTTTCGCGCGTTCCAGGAGCACGGAGCACGCGAGCTTCGAGGGGCCCTCGGACCAAGTGGGGTACGATGATCGCACGGACGTCCTGCGCTCCTCCCACTGTGCTCCGCGGGAACGACCGTCGCGAAGGCCCGCGGGGCGCACGCCCCCACAGCTGACCACCGTCTGTGCATCTCGAACACATTCGAAGGAGCCCGACGGCAGGACTCGACAGCGGCCAGGCCCGTCTCGTCGACCGACCCCGGTCACAACACCCCGAAGAGCGGTCTATAGCAGGTTCTCTCCATTCTGCGACTGCGCTCGGATCTTGTCCGTGGCGTTAGGAAGGGAACGACGCAGCGCATTGGGGGCAGAAGGTCGTATACGTATAGATGTTGTGTGTTTCGCGTGGTGCGTACCCTGGATAGCAGCAGGGATGCCTACGCATATACGCGAGACGCGCCATTCGCACTGCCGGGGTCTCTCGCCCGCGCGCCCCGGTGCAGCTGAGACACACCGATCCGGAGCGCGCACCGTCCCTGGCACGACTTGCACCTGGAAAGCCAATGCCCCGGACTCTGACGGTCTTCCTTATGTGACCATGTGATTTCATGCGCACACGAGCACGGTTGCGCGCTGTCCTGCGTCAGAGCTGGTATCGAGCCGGATCTCGGGCGCGCGAATAGACTCTCAGGTGGACACGGCCGAGCCCACCTAAGTGGTTGCAAACTATTTTGAACACACGACCATTTGTTGCACTGGCGCTGGGGGATGGGGGCGGACACCGCGATGGTGTCGGCAGGCGCATACCGTGCACCTTTGTTCCTAGTTGCCGTCGCGCTTTCGTCGTAATGGCCATCATCTAGGCAATGGCACCAAGGGGCGCTGCAATCTTTGCTCCCGCTATGCTGCGCATGAAAATTTACTGTGGAGAATGAAAAATAGAAATCTTCGGGTGGGCTCTGCGCAGTGGGCGCAGCATCATTCCACCGTCGCGCAATGGTGCCGTACATGATGCTCGAGGCTGAGAACGGTGAGAACGGAGTGATGACATGTCTAGACTGTGCTTCGATATGTTCGGCCTTCCCTGACGGACACGATGACTGCTCAGCATGTTGTGAAATTTAATGGACAGAATCAAGTGATCCAGTAACGCTGACTCACCGCCCTTTGACCGCAGTAAACCTGCATTCTTAAAGGGAACATAAGCGCGCGGGGCGAATGATCGGTGCCCAATAGACGAATCCTACTGTGGCATACTGGGTAGCCGGCAGACCTCTCAAGTCGGCAGGCGTGACCTACCGTCAATCAGAGAGCAGGATTCCCTGGAATCTCTCGGGATGTTCACAATCCGATGAACCATTTTGGCTCCTGGGCCAATCAAGCAAGAGTGCCAGCTTGGGGGGGAGGGGGGTCTGCCGACCACCCAGTATGCTGTGGTCGGCATTTGTGAGAAGGCAATTGGGCCAGATGCAGCTACTCAATGACTGGATACCTTTCTGCGCCTGATCTGACCGCTATTTTCCGGGTGGCATTGACATTGTACGCTTGACGAACCGTTACTGAAGGTTCAGACACTTCATCCCGCAAGGAAGATTTGTGATAGAGCTGTCCACACATACACGTCAAGGGACCTTCATAAACTCCGAAGAACGCCGAAGAACTGACCGAGCTCAACGCTGACGCCAGGGGTAAAAAACAAAGTTCGCCCAGACGGGGTCGGCCAGCCGATGAAGTCGCGTATGATCCAACTGGCATTACGGCCTCTAGGCCGTCTCATTTTCAGCAGCCCCGGTACATCTCAGTGTCTGCAGTGGCCGGTACCGGGACGTCTCGGGAGACATGGCATCCATGTACCGCCGTCCTTGTGGCGCTGGCGGAAGGACGAGTCTGACAAACGCGTCCCGGTGCGTGCGTCTCCGCGACATTGCGCTCCTCCGTCGGACGCGTCGCTTGGGCCTGTGCGCTTCTGGCGGTTGAAACGCAAGGCCATCGCCCAGGAACGCCACCGCCCTTCCCGAGGCCCTGCAGGCTGCGCCGGACGGCAAACCAGACTCTGGCGTACGCCTGCCCCGCGCGACTAAAAGCCCCGCGCGTCTCCCCTGTGCGTCCACACCACTAGCCGCAGACCAGAGTGCACCCTGCAGAGCGAGGCCCGCGGTGCCGAGTGCGCACTAGAACGGGCACAGCCGAGATCGTACGCGCGGGCACGATCTGGTGGGTGCGCCTGCAGGCGAATTTGAAACGGGGCGGGAGAGCGTTCTGCAGCCGATCGCACTGGGGTGTGGTGCGCCACGCGGTGGCGTGGATCGTTGTCCGAGGGAGACGGCCTGAAACGGCTATGTACGATCATGCGTGCACTGGGCAGGGCCGTCGTATCCTCGGGCTTGCCATCAGGCGTTACGGTTATGTCACTCGCACTGCGAGTGCTCAGGAGGCGTTAACGGCACGGCTGGTAGGAGGAGTACCTCAAGTGATGCATATTAGTTTATTTTACGACAGGTGCTGCTCTTCTCCGCCGCAGGGGACTAACTAGTATTATGGCTCATAAATCATCTGTCACGCACATTTGAACAGCTGGCTTACGACCACGCGTCAGCTTGTCGACAGCGGGGCTAACGGCGCTGAATGGAAGCGGTCTTGAGACATTCGTCAAGTTTGCGGCACCGAGTGTGGAGCGCAAAATTGTCCGAAGCACGTCTGCGTAGCGCCGGGAGCCGCAAACCCCCCAAGAATACTGGAACCTGTGCCGCACGTCGAGAAACTTCAGGACAAGGATGAGGAGTGCTAGCAAACAACAAGCCCTTGCCTGATCGTGGCGATCCCGAGGCACAGAAGTTCAATGAATCAGATAAAACACTAGCCTCTCTCGGTGGCAGTAGTCGGAAATGCCATGCCCATCATGGTGCTGTCGATTGCCGCGGCGCGCCCTCGCCGCTACCGCGACTCCAAGCGTCCGTATGTAACGGTCACAGTACGACGCTTTGGTGTTGCCAAATATGGTACTCACGGATGGACCGACACTGCATTCACGGATTGACTTTCTTGTCCAAAAGATCAAATGAAGGCAAACTCTAAGTGAAAAGCATCTATTTTATCTTATCATTGTAAGAACTGAACGAAGAATGAAACCTGAAGAAAGATTGAAAGACAAAATGAGCAGATTGATTAATCAACTTGAACCCGATCTTTGTGCAATTTTTCTTCCTTGCAATACTCAGTCTGTGTACTCGCTGTTTTATTTCAATTTCTATTCAATTCAATGCATCATGGGACTGATCACTGCATGCTATGTTTCCGAGTGAGCTGCAAATCTCAAGTACGACTTGCGATGCGGTACCGCAATCAACAGTGTACCGTGACCGTTACATGTGGCGCTTGTCGGGCAACAACCACACCACTTTCCGTGGTGGCGAAGTGTGGATACGGCGGGTACAAGACCAGCTCGCGTCCTGCGTGCCAGTGCCTCGTTAACGTGTAGCGGTGGGCATACAAACTATGCTCAAGACTGTGCTCCTCTGAAATGCGGTATTTGCGAGGGCACTGGCCCGGGGGGCTGGGTGAGCCTGTCAAGTGGTTTGCATCCGCTGCCAGCGGCTGCTAGTGGGTGTATAGTAGTACAGCCAGGGCAGGCGATCGAGATAGCGTCCCACGACGATCGACGGGCGCAACGAACGTCACACGGCCCTAGCGCCAAGCTCCTCGCCCTGCAGAAAACATGTCTAGGCACGCGTTCAAGAAATCCGTTGCGAGATTCGCCATCACACTGAAGTGCCGAGATGCTTGATGCTGCGCACCCGCTCCAGTACCTGGTGACGAAGAGGGAACAGGGAAGATGGACACCGGATACAGGCCAAATGGGGATACGGCCAATCAAGGCAACCAGGTTCTGCTGCTGACTGTAAGGCGTGTCTTTCGCGAGCGGGCATGCTGATTGGCCGACCGGGACGGGAGCAGGGATTCCCGGCGGTGGTGAGTGCCGTAAACGGGTGGGGCGGGCCGTCGGCCGAACCCCCCTCGCGCGATCAGATCGTGCTTCGGATTGATTGGGTTTCTAGCGCGGCACCGAGAATTCCATGGGCCGTTCTGTTTTCTGTTGCGCCGTGCGTGTCGCCCACCGTCTGCCTGCATCAGCCTGTGACGGTGACGGTGGACGTTCCGATGGACACCGTCCGCACGCCAGAAGGCCTGTGTTACGGCACCGTCCCAGTGTCGTGTGCGCGCATTCGCGGTCGCCAAGCGGCAGGCGAGAGGTGCAGGTGGTTGCGGCTTGGACGCGACGCGGCGATCTAGCCGCGCGCGGGACTGGCTCGGATGGGGAGGATGCGTGCCACGGCGAGGGGGCCCGGCCAGTACTGTGCTGATCAGCCTGGATTGCAGAGAGTGCGAGGCTCGCATCGTGCCATCGATAGCGCGCTAGCGGCGTTGCAAATGCAGGAGGACGGCGTAGCGTAGCGGTGTGGGCGTGTCTACCATCATCTGGGCGTGCGCTGCGCGCTGGCGACCGCCCTGAACGCGGACGTTGCGGGGGTCAGCTGCGCACGGGGTGCGCTGGCTAGTACTATTACTGGGATCTGCCCGCCCCCTCCTGTGGGCGCAGGCCGCCGGCGCTTGAGGGCCGCGGGGTGCGAAAGGAAGGGGGGCGGCGAGATCTAAATCTGAGGGAGAGCGGGGCACGCGGGAGCCCGGCCGAGCGGTCGGCTGGGGCCGGGGGGAGCGTCGGGGCGGGCCGTCGGTTGCTGGGAGCGGTCCCGTGAAACCCCGAAGGGTGTGTGTGTGGAAGTCAGATCGGAAGCCGGTGGGGCGGCTAGCCGTGTATGGGAGGGGGCCGGGGAGTGGGAGTCTGCGCGCGGGAACGAGTGGGAGGTGATGGGATGAGATGGATGTGCGGGCGCGGGCAGCAGCTACAGGCAGGGGAGGAAGGGAAGGCGAAGAGGAGGCTGTGGGAGGTGCGGAGAGAGGGCCACGTGAGTTCGGCAGAAGCGGCGGAAGATCAGAGGTTCTGCGGGGTGTGGGCACGCTGACAAAAGTGGGAGAGGCGCGGGCTGGCGGTGGGTGAGGGGAGGATCTTCACTGCTCTGTATTGCCACGACGCATCCCGCCTCGACTAGCGACGAACGCGCGCGCGCATAGCTGGACCGACGACAGACGCGAGGGCGACTGGGACAGAGAGCGCCGGCGCGATCGGGGATCTTGATCTGAGTGAGACGTCGGGGAGGATCAGCGGACGTCGGGTTGTGCGGACCTGGTTGGGGCAGGAGCCGCAGGCAGCCACCGCAGCCACCGCCAGCAGCCACAGCCGAGCAGCAGCAGCAGGTGCGCGCACGCAGAGAGACGACGGCCCCAGACAACGTGCTGTTTGCGTGTCGCCGCCATTCGCCGGCTGTCCCCCGGTCTCCGCAAACAATTTTTCTGCACCTCCGTCATTCCGCCTGGTCGGTCCTCTTCTTGCCAGTCCAAGCCAAACACTGACCGCCTAATCTCTTTAAACCCACCGCCCTCCCCGCCCTCCCTCCTTGCACAAATGACCTACTCCTCCCACTCCTCCGCCTCCTTCCCCCCCGCCTACACCCCTCGCTATTCATTCAATGACCAGTATTCCAAACACTCCTACCCCGCGCCCGCCGCGCATCACCAGCAGCACCACCCACACCACCACCACCACATCCCCGTCAAGCTCGAGGAGTCCCCCGATCTCCCCCCCGCCCCGTCCGCCGCCCACCATCACCAGCACCAGCACTCGAACCACCCCCACCACGAGCACCGGCACCACAAGTCCCAGGACGCCCCCCTCTTCCGCTTCGGCTCCGACTTTGGCTCCTCCGCGTCCCCCACGTCCCCCGCGGCGCCCTTCACCTTCATGTCGCAGCAGTGGCCCGGGCCCGCCGCGGCCCCCTCTGCGTCCTCCGCATCAGGCTACGCTGCGCACGCGCACGCGCATACACAGTATGCCGTCGACCGCGCGCACTACGCCCTCCCCTCGTCCCTAAATGGCCACCACGCCGCAATGGAGCTCAACGACGACTACGACGACCCCGATGGCGACGAGCTCGCCGACCTCCCTTCCGCAACCCTCGGCGGCCTCTCTCTCCCTGCCTACGGCAGTCAGGCCGGCACAAGCCTTCACGGCGATGGTGCCGGCACCAAGGGCGAGAAGCAGATCCGCCGCCGGAGCAGCAAGGCGTGCGACCAGTGCCGCAAGAGCAAATGCAAGTGCGAGCGCGGGAGCCCGCAGGACCCCTGCCGCAACTGTGTCATGCTCGGAACGCGTGAGTCCCCACTTGGCTCGGTGCTCGACGCCGCGCGGCGTCTCCCGCCTGCTGTCGGCATGCCTGCCTTATATAGATGCGCCGTGATATTGACGATTCGTAATAGCGTGCACATTTCTGGGCCCGTCGCGCAAGCGTGGCCCGCCAAAGGGCTACATCGACGCGATCGAGGCACGGCTCCATCAAACGGAGGCGCTCATCGGTATCCTGCTCGGGAGCAAGGACAGTCGTGCACGCAGCGTGCTCGAAGACATCAGCGAGGTGAGTGTCGTCCCATCTCCCGCCCGGGCCGGTAGGGGGCGCGTGGGCGCGTGTGTGACGAGGGACGCGCCCACTGGGCGCGTCCATCGATGCGCAGCATGCGGTTGTGACGCGTGCCGTAAGGCGATCGGCTTCTGGTGCTCCGCCCGTGTCGGTGCGTTAGGTAAGACGTGTCTTCCAGGGCCCCGCGTCCGCGAGGATCGCGGGAGCGCGATGTGCTTGTTTGGCGTGCGCGTAACGCGCGCATATAGTCACCCACTTGCGCATTTACGTGTCAGAGGCGGCGAAGGCGAGCCCTGCATGTGTGCACCGTGCCTTCGGTGCATTCCTTGTGTGTCCGATCATTATTGGAGCGGGCGACTAATGTTTGCGGCTGCATAGGACCCCCTGGCGAAGGAAATCATCAACCGAGTCGATAACTCTCCGTATGGACACAAGGGCCGCGCGCGGGGTGGCGAGGCCGCGCCCACGGGGCGGTCACGACCATCCGCAGAGGCGCGCGACGAGTCAGGCTTGCATTCCACACAGTACGTCGCATTGCATATCCCGCTACCCGGACCGCATTCCTGACGCTCCATGCTTCTCGCTCCCTCCGAAACGCTGCCTGTGCTCCGCACCTGAAGCCCGTCAAACGAGTGGCAAGACGCCGTGATCGCGCACCTGAACGCCGCGGCGGCGAGCCGCAACATGCTCCTCGCGACGGAGGTCGCAGCCAATTTTGGTGAGGATGCGGCACGGCCAGCGTCTGCAGACGCGAGTGGCGGTTTGCGCTACCCCGTCTCACCCGCAGGCGATGTCACACGCCCTGTGCTAAACCTTGTGCAGCCGCCGAGCGCGGGCTCAGCCCAGCTGAGCGCGACGCCAGGCTCCGCGGGAGAGGCGTCGTTCCGCCGGCAGAGGCGCCGGCTGGACACAGACATGGGTGAGGACAGCCAAGCGCGCTCGCCGAGCTCGACGTCCGTGTCTGGGCGGTCGCGCTCGCCTGGGCGGCCGCCACTGTCCGCGAGCGTGAGCGCGTCGTTCCTCGCACACCGCGGGAGCGTGACGTCGATCATGAGCGCGAACGCGATGCGCCGCACGCCGGAGATGCAGGACGAGGACGGCGAGGGCGCCGACTTGGCGATGCAGGGCGAAGAGGGCGAGGGCGAGGATGAGCTCGCGATCGAGGTAGGGCAGCTGAGCCTGAACGAGGACGAACAGGTGCGCTTCCACGGAAAGATGAGTGGGCTGCACTTGCTCGGGGTGAAGGACCGCGAGGACGGGCGGCATGAAGGCGGAATCTGGTGGGTGATTTTTCGGGTACGTCGACGCTGCGGGGCTGATTGACTGGGTGTGTAGGAAATTCCCCAAGGCGCGGGTGTGGCCACCGCTGCCGCCCACGGGCCTCACGCATGCAAAAGGCCTGGAGAACTTCACGCCGACTTTGCCTGATCAGGCGACACAAGAGCTGCTTCTCGAGCTGTACTGGACCTACGTCCACCCTTCGCTACCGGTCGTGAATAAGCGAACGTTCATGGAAGATTTCCGTAACGGGTATGTCTCATACTAGCTTGTTTGTTTATGCTGCGTTACTCACTACTATACGGACGTGTTAGCGGCGTCCTGTCTGCCGATTCACCGTACTCCGAAGTCTCCGACGGCGCGTCACCCGCGTCGAACTCGTCGCCTGCTAACAGGCGGGGCCGTGTACCGACCGTGCTGCTGCTGGCCATGTTCTCCATCGCCGCGCGCTACTCGTCAAGAACCTCGAGCGACGTGCCGCCTCCGCAGCCCGGCTCAATGTGGGCAGCGGGCGACCGGTACCTCGAAGACGCGAAGGTCATTCTAGACAGCACGTATGCCGCCTCGAGACCGAGCACGTGCCAGGCGCTGCTCCTCATGGGCTATCGCGAGGTTGGTATCGGCGCGATGGCGCAGGCGTGGCTCTACGTCGGCATGGCTGTGCGCATGGCGCAGGATCTGGGTTTGCACAAAACTGCTGACCAATGGAGCTGCGTCGGCCGCGTGCTGTTCACACCGGGCGAACTGCAGGAGCGGCGGCGGGTCTGGTACGGCTGTGTCGTCATGGACAAGTACATGTCCGCATACATCGGTGCGTGTGCCGTGACTCGTCGGCGGCTGCATGGGAGCTGACGTCCGACCAGGGCGCCCCGTGGCTATTTTTGAGCGCGACTTCGACACGGAGCTGCCAAGCACGGAAGAGGTGCGTGCCGGATCACGGTGCGGGGTGGTGGATGCTGACGTCTGTGCCGTAAATAGCCCGATGAACTGGAGACATGGCGCCCTCATCCGTCCGCCCCAGTGGTGGACGACAGCGAAGAGCCCAGTTTCCCCGAGATGACGCCCATGCCCGGCCGGATCCTCTCCTGCTTCAGCGAGTCTGCGAAACTCTGTGGGTAGCTTCTTTCCCCGGATGTGGACGCTGCTGACAAGCAGCGTGGGTTCCGTTACAGCGATCATCCTGAGCATGATAATGCAGTGTCTGTATGCGATTAAAGCACCTGTTTACAGGCAGTCGGAGTTTTCTCGGTTTGAGAAGTTGCTGTCGAAGTGGTACCTTGACCTGCCCGACTACCTCCGCCATGACCCTGCTGCGTCCAAGAATGCAGCGCCCCTGCCCCACATCCTGACACTGCATATGCAATATTGGTGCACTGTGCTCCTGTTGCACAGGCCATTGTGAGTTCCTGCACGAGTCGCTTTTGTTCGGATTTGACGTTGTCTGCAGCATTCGCCACATTTCCACGGATGGCTCCAACCGGCCGTGAGTGCCTGCTTACCATGGTTGCAGCGCTGGCTGACAATCATGCACATAGAACCTCGTCTTCTTCGAAGGACTCCGAAGCCCGCGCGAGCTCCAGGAAAAATTACGACATCTGCGTTCAGGCTGCTAATCAGATTACTTCTATCGGTATGCATTCATAGCCAGATTCGTCCGACGCCGTGATGCTGAGGTCGTATCTGACAGTTTCCCTGTACGCGGAGACTCACTCGCTGAGGCGCGCACCGGTATATCTGTGCTACTACGTGTTCACGGCTGCTATCATGCATGTCGCCACTCGTGCGTGGTCTCGATGTCTCCATTCTTCTGTCGTTCTCACGATGTGTTCTGAGGCAATCAGTCATGATATATCCTGATGACACGACCGCGAGGGTCGGCCTCAACAAGACGATGGACGTGCTGAAGCGCATGTCCGTCGTATGGGGCAGTGCGTGGCGTGCGCTGGAGCTGCTCCAGGGCTCGAAGGTAAACTTGCACAACGCCCCGGACCCGGAAATATTGCGTGCGCGCGTCCCTGACAGGCCGAAGCGGTCTGCGGAACAGCCTCTTGATCAAGAAGAAGACGATAGCACGCGTCTGATGACTAGCGAACAGATGTATCGACAGCAGCAGGCGTTCGCCGGTGTCGGCACTCCAAGCCCTGTTCATCCTAACTTCAGCATCAGCAGCCTCCAAATTCCCCCGGCGGAGTCATCAACATACCATTCGTACGACAGATGGTCATCTGACAACACGTTGCCGACGTACGCTGGCAGCTTGTCGACGTCTGTGTTGCCGCAACAATACAGTACGGGCCTTGTAGACGAGCGGATATCCTCGGGGATGACACGTCACCCTGAGAGACAAGGTCAACGGTACGCGCAATATTGGAATGATTATTCGGCACTGGGGCAAATGGACGCGCCCTATGGCGTGCCTGTGATCAGTGACATGGTGGCACAACACGCCGGAAACTCACAAAGTGACCAGTCGGCCATGTATGTGCAGGACTACACCATGTTTGGTGAGTATACATTGGCTGCCTCCGCAGAGACACAGGGCTAAACATTCCTCCGCAGGCAATTTGCCTCCGTCTAGCCACCAATGATGACGGCTTGAGGACCTGGCGTATGTATGTATGGCGCTCTCGTTCCACATTTCTAAGTCCCACGAACTTTTTGTATTTCCTCAGGTGTATGTAGTCGCACACCCCACACTAATTCCTGCTATCGCTGTGTCGCAAGGTTTCTCCGTCGCTGTTGTATCACATAGTAGCCTCGACGTGTGTCGAGGCGTAGTTTCCTGATTACAGTCTTGGGTCTCGCATGCGTAGACTGTCGACTGAAGTAGTGCACTTTGTATAAGTTAATACAAATTACATTTCTAACTCCTCCGAGCTTGCGGGATACGGTGGAAATTTGCTGCTACTTTCGGCAACGCGACTGATCATCCTCCCTCAAAGAGAAACGAGCCAGAGAAAGTGGCTGGCGCCAACATAGTCTCCACGTTTCGTTTGTGGGTTCAGGCGAACGGCGAGGATCTAGAATAAACATATCACGATGAGCGACATTAAGTGAGTCCTAATCTCGATTTCCCCGCATTCGACTGTATGTCTGATTCTATTTTATCCGGGCTATGGCGATACCTTGCCGGGTCCATGGTCACGACCGTTGATCCCGATTTCTTCACCGACCCGGGTTGTGCACAAATATTCTCTGGTTTGCCTAACAATATAGAATCGGCTGAAATGTTCGGAAAAGTTACCAGTGGTGAGCACACTAGACCCGGGAGCTATTAACATGCGCCTTCCCTGAGTGGGGAACGGGGCTCTGCGCAACAAATCGCGTTTCAGCATCATTTCGAAATTAGCATTTAGCAATTCAGTAAGTGGCAACTTGCAACGCACGGTGTGACCTGTTTGGCTCGCCTGCCTATCCTGGTAGGTACTCGGGCTGGTTGCAGCAGCTGGATACTTCGGGCCGCACTCCTTCGGTAATGTCGCCTCTGAACGACTCGTGCCACACCTACACATCTTGGATTGGAGTACGAAGACACATTGGAAGGCTTTTATTGAAACTTCAACGCTTATGCGGAGCTATAACGGTTGACAGGTAACGTCTGAGAGCCTACACGCAATACAATCCGACGACAGGTCCCAAGACTACTCCGCCGCTATCATCCCACTTGTCCACATTCGCAAGTTGAACACGCCCATCAATATGATTAGCTGCCAGCAGAACCACGATGTTGTGTGTACTCAAACACGTTCACTAACTGATGTTGCCCGATAAATCAGGCTTTCCACGCTTCTCGGATCATCTTATAGTGTCTTGATGCACATGGAAAATGCACGGCCGCTCGTGTACTTCCTCCTAACGTTTCAAAAAGAACAATAAACTTGCCTTGTCAAGGTAAGCACAAAGTGTCCTGATTCAGCCCGTTTTTCACTTCCGAAGAATATGGTTGGTTGTGGACCGTTAATATGTTGAGGCAGCAACGATCAAGCCAGATCGTCTCGGAAGAACCAGGTTTTTGAGTCCCTTTTGACAAATCAGTCACATGTACGTTTCACGCCACAAGGGCGTCTTCATCCTTCACTATCTGGCCGCACACACTGCGGTCCACTTGTGAACACCAATACTATATGCGGCATCTATGGAATACCTCGCCGGCAGATTAACCCAAGTTTTCGATTGTGTCCTCGTGGTACGCCCTATTGCCATCTCGTGGATGATGATCAAAGAGCTCTCATACTTTCGCCTGCGTCTGACAGACCAATCGACTACCCATTGCCAGCCTTAGGGAGATGAACATCAACGTCCAGCTTACTGGCACGTAGTCATTCATGACCCGTATACCCCTGGCCAACGCAAACCATGGACAGCCTCTGGACGGTATGAGATCGGTCACGGATCAACGTGCTGTCTACATGAAACAGGTCAGAACGCTCCATTGATTCTTGTATTATGTACAATTCCTTATGTAATGTCATGAGTCAACTGCATCCACGCAGCGGGCAGAATCCCACCGATGGACGCACCGTGCCACTCGATGAGACTCACCGCGAGCCGCATGCCATCGCTCAGTCTGTTCCTCTGCCGAGCCATAGCATTCCATCTATACGAATTCCCTGGGCGCACAGATGGAGTTGGCGTGCGTACCTCAGGATCGTGTCCCCCTGCAATAGCCCCAACGAACTAAACAATACTTACTCAAATCCGTGAGCAAACACCAGAGGGTCGCGTCAATTAGGGTGGACTGCAATGCGAGCCGGTTAGAAGATAATTGCGACGGCACGGGCCTCAACGATTGGGAGCATGCCCTGCAAGATTGTTACGTTCCACACGGCACACAGAACGCAATGTGTAGGAAAGCGCTCAATAAGACTTGGAACATCACCACCCGTGTAATATCCAATGATCAGAGTGTATATAATCGCAGCTAATCAGAGTGACGTACTAGACCAATACAACGCCTACGAAGTCATCGAACGGTTCAGTGCCCACCTCTGCTCGGGAGATTGCTGGCGCCGAACTGTCGGTAACTGCCGTCACCTTGACGTTCACGAACCACGGTGATGCTGTCGCTCATATCGTGGAACTAACGTCATATAGAATGTGGTAAGTCATCCCTAGCGATTGTGTATCTTGGCACATGACCGGATGCTCGCCATGATACGCTTGCATTCTTCAAGCATCCGCGGCACTAACGAGAGCGAGACGGACGGTCGTCGGTACAGTGGCGATCCTGAGCGTTAGTCAACGCTGTAGGTGTTCATCCTCTCCGTCGATGATGGGTACTGCTTGTCTAATTTCACGAATGGCGTCGAGAGATGCCTGGATACAGTACATACTAAGATGTCGCCGCAATGGGCAGCCTTCATTCGCAGCCGAATGCACTAAAGCATAAATGGTGGATGATAAGCTAGACAAAGCTGCGTCGTGCTTAGTCTCTCCTCTCCAAAATTCTGCCATATAGATGCACATCTAGCAAGTACAACGTAATCAGGCACCGATGGCTGTAAACAATGCCAACGAGTCTGAACAGACTGTAAATGAGGTGGGTTAGTAGGGTTTAGAACCCTGATTATGCCTTTTTAAGATGTATAGCGCCCGACCGAGGGTTATACTAGATATGGATCGACTGTCATCCATGTCCGTATATGGTTGGCAGCGCAGACTCACCGAGGGTGTGCACTCTGATCAATGCCGGTGGCGACTAGAGGTGACTCATACTATAATACAGACAAATTCTTGGTTAATTGCAGGAGCATATCATGTCAAAATATACAACTGTTCTCACCTTCTTATAAGTCATATACTTCAAGTCTAGGATCAGACCGCTCTGAAATCACTTTGGAGGTATCTGAGCTATCAGGGGCCACCCCATTCCTTTCATTTTGTAAGTCATGCATTCATGAAATCCATCAAAGGTTTGCTTAAGTCAAAAATCACAAACATAGTCCATTTTGCATGGATGAATGACAGTCATCATGGCAAGATGCATGCACAATGTCACGAGTTGACACAACATCTAGCCGTTTTTTGATTTTTTCCTTTTTGCGGGCTCGAACCCGCGACCTCTGTACTACATGCCCAATATGGACGCGTCGTTATCTACTGTATGATTAGATTAGATAGGACGGCAGTGCACGGCACAGCTCGGGCTCCACTGACACAGCCGCTCTGACTCACCGGCCCCCGGGGCCGCATCGGCATGCTGTGCACAGACCAGCTGCGCACGGACCAGCGCGCACAGCCTGCCCTTATCTCCCCATGTATATAAGCCTGCCTCTGCTGCCCTAGGGACCTCAGTTTCGACCTCTTGTCCCTAGGTCAGTAAGCCCCTGTACTTACTTACCTTTCAAATACTAACTTACTTGTCCCTAGCCTTAGGTTTGAGCCTTGCTCACCATCGCTTCGGTAAGATCCAGTCGAACACCCCCAGCACCCTTCAAAGTCTGTGTTTCCCCTGTCGCTCGACCCTAAGTCGCGACAGCCGCTGCGGCACAGGTAGAGCTCACCAAGCTCTGTGCTGACAAAACCGTGCGAGAAAAGCACACCGCTGCAGAATTCTCTGCGCTGTTCAAGGGTCCGGCGGACCATTCCGGGTATGGGGACCTGGAACTACGCGACAAGTACCTGAGCAACATCCCTTCCCGCGTCTATTGAAAGATTGAGCTCGAGACCTTTGCCACGTGGCAAGCCGCTGACAAGCGCGCCACCGAGGTTGAGCAAATCCTCGATGTCAGCTGGGCCCGACGGCCCGAGCTGAACAGCTTCTTCTCAGCTCGAGGCCGAGGACATGGAGGGGCACGTGGTGGTGCACCCCAATCCCACGCAGCTTCGGCCAGCATCAATGCGGCTGTCGGAAAAGGCAACTTCCCCGGCACATGCTTCGGCTGTGGGAAGCAAGGGTACCGACGTTTCGAGTGCCCCAATTGTAAGGACAAGCCTTACACAAAACGCGCCGACGCGCGGGCTATGGTTGCCTCGGGTTCCACCCAGGCTGCGACAAGCGCCCCCGTCGCTTCATCCTCGGCGAGTACAAGTGCTCCTTCAGCGAAATTGGAAAGTTCCGAGCTGGTGGACTTGATAGCACAGATGAAGTCGATGCGCGAGGAGCTTGAACACTATTGGGCGATGAAGGAGGAGGGTTTTTGATCCGGTCCGCGCTTCGTGCCGCACGCATCGGACCTCGTAATAACAATTTATACAATGTATTGGCGACCGCGAATGTTTACGAGTTGGACCACGGGTCCCAGCACTTCCACATCCCGGTGTGCCTCAAAGGAGAAAGACGGCACAAAGATATAGTTGCAATGGTGGACAGCGGAGCCACCACGAAGTTTATCAACAAGCGATTCGTTACAGAAAATAAGGTGCAAACACAGAAATTGAAGGAGCCAATTCCGCTGTACAATATCGACGGCACCCTCAATAAAGATGGAAGCATCTCGGAGGTAGCTGTCGCGACTTGAGGTCGAGCGACTGGAGAAAACCTTGAAGGGCTGGGGGCGTCCGACTAGTTCTTACCGAAGCGATGGTGAGCGAGGCTCAAACCTAAGGCTAGGGACAAGAAAGTATATTAGTTAGCAAAGGTAAGTAAGGGATACAAGTGGGAGCTTACTGACCTAGGGACAAGAGGTCGAAACTGAGGTCCCTAGGGCAGCAGAGGCCGGTTTATATACAGGGGATGTTTAGGGCAGGCTGTGCGCGCTGGTCCGTGCGCAGCTGGTCTGTGCGCAGCATGCCGACGCGGCCCCGGGGGCCGGTGAGTCAGAGCGGCTGTGTCAGCGGAGCCCGAGCTGTGCCGTGCGCTGCCGCCCATCTAATCTAATCGTACAGTAGATAGCGATGCGTCCATATCGGGCATGTA
>NW_020169846.1:336555-343199 GCF_002117355.1 Postia placenta MAD-698-R-SB12 | reverse complement strand
AGCGATGGTGAGCGAGGCTCAAACCTAAGGCTAGGGACAAGAAAGTATATTAGTTAGCAAAGGTAAGTAAGGGATACAAGTGGGAGCTTACTGACCTAGGGACAAGAGGTCGAAACTGAGGTCCCTAGGGCAGCAGAGGCCGGTTTATATACAGGGGATGTTTAGGGCAGGCTGTGCGCGCTGGTCCGTGCGCAGCTGGTCTGTGCGCAGCATGCCGACGCGGCCCCGGGGGCCGGTGAGTCAGAGCGGCTGTGTCAGCGGAGCCCGAGCTGTGCCGTGCGCTGCCGCCCCATCTAATCTAATCGTACAGTAGATAGCGATGCGTCCATATCGGGCATGTAGTACAGAGGTCGCGGGTTCGAGCCCGTGAAAAGGAAAAATTAAAAAACGGCTAGACGCCGTGTCAACTCGTGACATTACCCCCCCCTCAACGGCGCATAACCTCATGTGAGGCGCCCTTGCCCATCTCCCATCCGGAGCGGCAACGTGCTTCAGTCAGCGGCGAAGGCATCGGCTGGAAGTTGAGACCACCAAAGGTAGCAGCATTGAGGCGGCGAGGGGCATTCGGGTTCTTCCGGTGGAAGTCGGCTATGAGGGCCGGCGCATTGGCAACATTGCGCGCCGGTTCCCACGACGTATGCGAGTCGTCATAACCCTTCCACTTGACGAGGTACTGTAGTTGACGCCGGAAGATCCGCGAATCCTTGATCCGCTCAACCTCGTACTCCTCATCGCCCTCAACCTCGATCGCAGGCGGCTCCTCCGGCTCCCGGCCCGGGATATTGCTATGCGTGTACTTGCTAAGCAAGGAGACATGGAACACCGGGTGTACCGGCACCGACTTCGGCAGGATTAATTCGTAATCCAGGTCTCCAAGCTTTCGCCGCACGGCATAAGGTCCAAGGCGCTTGGGACTGAGCTTTTTGCTTGGCTGTTTCAGCTTAAGGTTCCGAGCGTCAAGCCAGACCTTGTCCCCCGGCGCGAAGACCGGTGCCTCCTGCACGTGCTTGTCGTAGTACACCTTCATGCGCTCGGCCGACAGCTCGAGCGCAGAGCGCGTATCGTCGCGAATCTCCTTCAGGATCTTGAGCCGATCAGCGGCCGCAGGCATCGCAGACATCGGATTGATCCGCACTTGGATCTCAGGATTGTACCCTTGATGCAGGAAGAAAGGGGAGTGCCCGGTCGCGGAGTGAACTCGGTTGTTCAGTGCGAATTCCGCGAGCGGCAACTGCTTTGCCCAATCATCCTGCCTGTGGCTTGTGAAAGCGCGCAGGTACTGCTCGATCTCCTGATTCCAGTGCTCAGTCTGGCCATCTGTCTGGGGGTGGAACGCTGTGGACAGCGCCGGCTCGATTCCAAGTCCCTTGTACACCGCATGGAGATATTTCGAAGCAAACTGGGGACCTCGGTCTGATATGACCTTGGCCGGGGCCCCATGATGCTTGAACACATCGCGGATGTACAGGTCTGCCGCACCTTCTGCCGTCAGGGTCTCATGACAGGCTGAGAAGTGGACCTGCTTTGTGAAGCGGTCGGCGGTAACCAGGATCGAGTCGAATCCATCAGACTTTGGCAAGCCGACGATCATATCGGTCGTGATGATCTGCCACGGGCGCTCGGGGATCTCGTTCGGCTTCAGTGGACCCTGGGGCTTGGCTGGGAATGTCTTGGTACGGTTGCACACGTCACAGGTGCTTACGTACTCATTAACGAATTTAGACATCCCAGGCCACCAGTAATTCCGCGACACGAGCTCCAGGGTTTTGGCACGACCACCATGACCGGCGATCGGCGAGTCGTGGTGGATCTTGACGATATCCCGCCGGAGCTCCGCGTTCTTTGGGACGTACACGCACCCGCGGAACAACAGAAGCCCTTGTTCGGCATTCCACTCATCAAAACCCCTTTGCAGCCGGGGCGGCCCGAGGTCCTGTACTTTTTCAAGTGCCTCGGCTACCTCCCGATCTTTCTCCGAACATTCACGGATGCGCTTCAGAAGCGACTGATCGGCTGTCACCGAGGCATGACCGCGCCGGGCGGAGGCGATGCGGAAGCGCTCTGGTTTGAGAACCACCTGATCGGTGTTATCATCCTCATCGCCGATCTGATGGTCTGATCGACGCGACAGGGCATCAGCCTTTCCATTCGACGTTCCGGCCTTGTGCGTGATGCGGAAGTCAAAGCGAGCCAGGAAGAGCGACCACCGCGCTTGACAACGCGTGAGATGCTGAGATGTACGCCAGTACTCGAGGTTCTTGTGATCGGTAACGATCTCGAACTGATTGGGCAACCCTTCGAGGTAGTGGCGCCAATCGTCTAGTGCCTCAATGATGGCAAGCATCTCCTTGTCGTAGATCTCGTAGTTCCGCTGTACCGGATCCATCGCATGGGATCTGAAGGCAATGGGATGCCATTTGCCGTCATCCTGCTTCTGCATCAACACGCCGCCAGTGGCGTACCCCGAGGCATCAACCTCAATGCGCGTCTCCCGATTAGGGTCGTACAGCGCCAAGACTGGAGTCGTCGCGAAGAGCCGCTTGAGCTCATCGAAGGCGTGCTGCTCTTCCTCGCCCCAATGCCATGGGTCGTTCCCTGTGAGCCGGTCGAGTGGTCGCGAGATCTTAGCGAAGTCTTTAATAAAGCGGCGGTAGAAATTGGAGAACCCCCGGAACTTCTGAATGTCTTTCTTGTTCCGGGGCACCGGCCACTCATTGATTCCTTTCAGCTTCGCGGGATCCATCGCCACCTCATCGCCACTGAACACATAGCCGACATAGTCGACCTTGGGAACGTCCCATTCGCACTTCTCAGGCTTCAGGAATAGATCGTTGTCCTGAAGGCGACGCAGAACCTCGCGTGTGACCTTTTCATGCTCCTCCTTGTTGGTGGAGAAGATGAGTATGTCATCTAGGTACACAAGGATCTTGCCGCCGACAATGAGATCGTGGAAGATCTCGTTCATCATTGCCTGGAAGGTTGCGGGGGAATTGGTGAGGCCGAAGAACATCACCAGGGGTTCGTACAGTCCCCGGTTAGTTACGAAGGCCGCCTTCCACTCATCACCAGCTTTGATCCGGACGTTGTTGTATCCCCATCGGACGTCGAACTTTGTGAAGAGTGTAGCGCCGCGGAGCTTATCCACCATCTCGGCGATCAGCGGCAAGGGGTAACGATTTTTGACCGTGATCGCGTTCAATCGGCGGTAGTCCTGTACGGGTCGAAGCGTCCCTTCCTTCTTTTTGATGAAGAAGAAGGGGGACGAAATGGGTGACTTCGACTCCCGTATGTAGCCCTTCGCTAGTTGCTCTTTTAGGAACTTGTCAAGCTCCTCCTGCTCGTTGTTCGACAAGGGGTATACCTTAGAGTGGAAGGTCGAGTAGCCGGGCACGAGTTCGATCGCGTGATCGTAAGGCTTCCTTTCGGGTAGCCGTTCTGACGCTTCCTTGGAGAAGACATTCAGGAACTCGTGGTACTGCTTGGGCACCGACTCCTCGGCGGTCTTAACGACCTTCTTTTTGATTTCTTCCTCAGCGAACAGCTGGGAGTACGTATGCCCGGCTGCAACGAACAGCTGAGGAGCGCCCGGGAGCGTAATACCTTGCTCCCAGGCCTCGATTAAGTTAGCTTCGTCCCACTCTACCTCCACCGGATCATCTTCGGGCTCGAAGTCTGGGAGTACCTTACTCCGGCAGGCACCTATAACCGACCGTTTGGATTTCGGCGAACGCCTGCGCGCCGTGGGCCTGTCCCCCGTATCACGCGCAGTCGTTGCTGGCTCCATTCGGCCAGTCCTTCTGGCACTGCACGTTTCAGGGCATCACGACAATTTGAGGGAGCCCTTCTCCCAATCGATCTCAGGGTTGTGCTCACGTAGCCAATCCAACCCAACGATCACATCTTCTGGACCGATGTCCGTGACCATGAACACCGTCTTCTCGACGTGTTCTCCTATATGCATCTGTAGTACTGCTACCTCCGAGATGCTTCCGTCCTTATTCAGGGTGCCGTCAATATTATACAGCGGAATTGGTTCCTTCAACTTCCGCGTCTGCACCTTATTTTCTACAATGAATCGCTTGTTGATAAACTTCGTGGTGGCTCCACTGTCCACCATAGCGATTACGTCCTTGTGCCGTCTTTTCCCTTGAAGTCGAACTGGAATGTGAAAGTGCTGGGACCCCTGGTCCAACTCATACACCATTGCAGTCGACAATACATTATAACGATTACATGATATACCCGGCCCGACACGTGCGGCACGAAGCGCGGACCAGATCAAAAACCCTCCTCCTTTATCGCCCGATAGTGTTCGAGCTCTTCGCGCATCGACTTCACCTGTGCCATTAAGTCCGCCAGCTCCGATTGCTCGGATTTCGCTGAAGCGGCACTTATACTTGCCGAGGGTGTTGTCGTGACGGGGGCGCTTGTCGCAGCCTGGGTGGAGCCCGAGGCAACCGTAGCCCGCGCGTCGGCGCGTTTTGTGTAAGGCTTGTCCTTACAATTGGGGCACTCGAAGCGTCGGTACCCTTGCTTCCCACAGCCGAAGCATGTGCCGGGGAAGTTGCCTTTTCCGACGGCCGCATTGATGCTGGCCGAAGCTGCGTGCGTCGAGGGTGCACCACCATGTGCCCCACCGCGTCCTCGACCTCGGGCCGAGAAGAAGTTATTTAGCTCGGGCCGACGGGCCCGGCTAATGTCGAGGATCTGCTCAACCTCAGTGGCGCGCTTGTCAGCGTCTTGCCACGTGGTGAAAGTCTCGAGCTCGATCTTTCGGTATACGTGGGAGGGGATGCCGCTTAGGTACTTGTCGCGTAGCTCCAGGTCCCCATACCCAGAGCGGTCCGCTGGACCCTTGAACAGCGCGGAGAATTCCGCAGCGGTGCGTTTTTCACGGACCGACTTGTCCGCGCAGAGCTTCGCCAGCTCTACTTGTGCTGCCGCCTCATCGTCGAGATTTCCGAAGCGGGCCTTGAAGGCGGCGGCAAAGGCCGCTTCGTTTGCGAATGGGGTCATAGCCCCTTGCACACCTATCTGCACCGATACGAGCTGGGCGAAGTAGGGGGTGGCCCAAGCGCGGGCATCACCGTCGAGCAGGCTCAGCGCAACCTGTACTTTGAGCTCGATGGTGGTCAACGACGTGTTGATCATCCAGTAGATGCGCAGCTGTGACAAGAACCTGTCGCAGTCGATGACGGTTTTGCCATCGTATCGGAGTGGGAGGAGGAGTTTCAATGTCTCCTTGTCGAGGGCGGCTGCGGGGGACGACATTATCGGCGTTGGGGGGGACGGAGGACGTTGCGGGGGCGGAGGCAGCTGTGGTGGCCTTCCGCCGGTTGAACTTCGAGAGGAGCGAGTGCTCGAGTGGCCTCTCGGCGGAGTCGGCGGTGAAGGCGCCGGAGAAAGTTCGGTGGGGGGGTCACGTACGTCAGGGACTGCTGACGTGGGGGCGAGCGCTGTCGGCGAGGCGGGCCGAGCAGGATCCGCGGACTCGGACTCCGAGACTCCTTCTTCACTCGCACTCTCCTCAGGCTCAGGCTCTGGCGCAGGATCTGGAGGGAGATCTCCTCGCGCTTGACCGGGATCGGCGACGACAGTTTGAGGGAGACGGGAGCTGGGGGAAACAGGGCGAGAATGCCGCGAGGCAGATCGAGACGCGAGGGTGCTGCGGGGACCGAGGGGGTGTTGAGCCCGTCGGATTGCTTTGTAGCGAGGGTAATCCTCCTCGATCGATCGGGGTGTCCGATTGGGGCACGGCTGCTGCTCGCAACGATAGAGGATAGTCTCAGGGCCGTCTGGGATGTAGACGTCGATGAGGTCCTGGGAGTCGAATGCGTGGATCTGGCCTTGGCAGGCAGCCACGATGGATGGGGGGAGGACGGGAAGGTGCGCGTGCTACAAAAGGCCGTGGTAGACTAGCTTACACCTACGGCGCCCGAGATGACACTAGGGTTCGCGATTCACGTGGGGCCCAGTACTGCTTTTGGCTAGTATGCAGCAGGAACCTAGTCCACGCGTCCGGTTAAGGACAAGCACCGCCCACTGAAGTGCAGGTGCTGAAAGGTTCGTTCCCTGAGTGTTGGCGATGTAATGTAGGCTATCTACGTATCGTAATGTACCGTAGGGGTGCGCACCACCCGACCTGTGGGAAAGGAAAGTGAATATAAGGGGTCCCGAGGGGACGCCGGCAGCTTGGGGAGTTTCGACCTAATGTCGCGACTTGAGGTCGAGCGACTGGAGAAAACCTTGAAGGGCTGGGGGCGTCCGACTAGTTCTTACCGAAGCGATGGTGAGCGAGGCTCAAACCTAAGGCTAGGGACAAGAAAGTATATTAGTTAGCAAAGGTAAGTAAGGGATACAAGTGGGAGCTTACTGACCTAGGGACAAGAGGTCGAAACTGAGGTCCCTAGGGCAGCAGAGGCCGGTTTATATACAGGGGATGTTTAGGGCAGGCTGTGCGCGCTGGTCCGTGCGCAGCTGGTCTGTGCGCAGCATGCCGACGCGGCCCCGGGGGCCGGTGAGTCAGAGCGGCTGTGTCAGCGGAGCCCGAGCTGTGCCGTGCGCTGCCGCCCCATCTAATCTAATCGTACAGTAGATAGCGATGCGTCCATATCGGGCATGTAGTACAGAGGTCGCGGGTTCGA
>NW_020169846.1:324104-336006 GCF_002117355.1 Postia placenta MAD-698-R-SB12 | reverse complement strand
GTCGCGACTTGAGGTCGAGCGACTGGAGAAAACCTTGAAGGGCTGGGGGCGTCCGACTAGTTCTTACCGAAGCGATGGTGAGCGAGGCTCAAACCTAAGGCTAGGGACAAGAAAGTATATTAGTTAGCAAAGGTAAGTAAGGGATACAAGTGGGAGCTTACTGACCTAGGGACAAGAGGTCGAAACTGAGGTCCCTAGGGCAGCAGAGGCCGGTTTATATACAGGGGATGTTTAGGGCAGGCTGTGCGCGCTGGTCCGTGCGCAGCTGGTCTGTGCGCAGCATGCCGACGCGGCCCCGGGGGCCGGTGAGTCAGAGCGGCTGTGTCAGCGGAGCCCGAGCTGTGCCGTGCGCTGCCGCCCCATCTAATCTAATCGTACAGTAGATAGCGATGCGTCCATATCGGGCATGTAGTACAGAGGTCGCGGGTTCGAGCCCGTGAAAAGGAAAAAATTAAAAAACGGCTAGACGCCGTGTCAACTCGTGACAGTAGCCGTGCTACAGATGCAAACAGGAGATCACGTTGAGAAGACGGTGTTCATGGTCACAGACATAGGTCCAGAGGATGTGATCGTCGGGTTGGATTGGCTGCGCGAGCACAACCCCGAGATCGATTGGGAGTCGGGCTCCCTAAAGCTATCGCGATGCCCTGAAACGTGCAGTGCCAGGAAAACTGGCCGAATGGAGCAAGCGACGACTGCGCGTGATACGGGGGTCAGGCCCACGGCGTGCAGGCGTTCGCCGAAGTCCAAACGGTCGGTCATAGGTGCCTGCTGGAGTAAGGTACTCCCGGACTTCGAACCCGAAGAGGATCTGGCGGAAGTAGAGTGGGATGAGGCCGACTTGATCGAAGCCTGGAAGCAAGGTATCACGCTTCCCGGCGCTCCTCAGCTGTTTGTAGTAGCAGGGTATACGTACTCCCAGCTGTTCGCTGAGGAAGAGATCAAAAAGAAAGTCGTCAAGACCGCCGAGGAGTCGGTACCTAAACAGTACCACGAGTTTCTGAACGTCTTCTCCAAAGAAGCGTCAGAATGGCTACCCGAAAGGAAGCCTTACGATCACGCAATCGAACTCATACCCAGCTACTCGACGTTCCACTCGAAGGTGTATCCCCTGTCAAGCAACGAGCAGGAAGAACTGGACAAGTTCCTAAAAGAGCAGCTGGCGAAAGGCTATATACGGGAATCGAAGTTGCCCATTTCGTCCCCCTTCTTCTTCATCAAAAAGAAGGAAGGGACACTTCGACCTGTGCAGGACTACCACCGGTTGAACGCGATCACGGTCAAAAACCACTACCCTTTGCCACTTATCGCCGAGATGGTGGACAAGCTCCGTGGCACCACGCTCTTTACCAAGTTCGATGTCAGATGGGGATATAACAATGTCCGGATCAAAGCCGGTGACGAGTGGAAGGCGGCCTTTGTGACTAACCGAGGGCTGTACGAACCCCTGGTGATGTTCTTCAGTCTCACCAATTCCCCCACAACCTTCCTGTCACGAGTTGGTACGGCGCCTAGCCGTTTTTTAATTTTTCCTTTTTGCGGACTCGAACCCGCGACCTCTGTACTACCTGCCTGATATGGACGCGTCACTATCTACTGTACGATTAGATTAGATGGGGCGGCAGCGCACGGCACAGCTCGGGCTCCGCTGACACAGCCGCTCTGACTCACCGGCCCCCGGGGCCGCGTCGGCATGCTGTGCACAGACCAGCTGCGCACGGACCAACGCGCACAGCCTGCCCTAATCTCCCCATGTATATAAACCGGCCTCTGCTGCCCTAGGGACCTCAGTTTCGACCTCTTGTCCCTAGGTCAGTAAGCTCCCCTTTGTATTCCTTTCTTACTTAACTAACTAATATACTATCTTGTCCCTAGCCTTAGGTTTGAGCGTAGCTCACCATCGCTTCGGTAAGACTTAGTCGGACGCCCCCAGCCCTTAGGTTTTCCCCCAGTCGCTTGACCTCAAGTCACGACATTAGGTCGAAACTCCCCAAGCTGCCGGCGTCCTCTCGGGACTCCCACATTCACTTTCCTTTCCCACAGGTCGGGTGGTGCGCACCCCTACGATACCCTACGGTACATACGATACGTAGGTAGCCTTACATACATCGCCACCCCTAGAGGAACGAACTCTTCAACACCTGCACTTCAGTGGGCGGTGTTTGTCCTCACGGACGCGTGGACTAGGTTCCTGCTGCATACTAGCCAAAAGCAGTACTGGGCCCCACGTGAACTGCGAACCTCAGGGTCTTCTCGGGCGCCGTAACGTAAGCTAGTGTAGTACGGCCATTTTTAGTACGCGCACCTCCCCTTCCTCCCCCCATCCAACGTGGCTGCCTGCCAAGGCCAAGTTCACGCATTTGACTCTCAGGACCTTATCGACGTCTACATCCCAGACGGCCCTGAGACTATCATCTATCGTTGCGAACAACAGCCGTGCCCGAACCGAACCCCCCGATCAATCCCAGAAGACTACCCACGCTACAAAGCGATCCGACGAGCGCAACACCCGCTCGGACCCCGAAGCACCCTTGCGTCTCGATCCGCCTCACGGCACTCTCGCCCTGTCTCCCCTACCTCCCGCCTTCCCCAAACTGTCGCCGAGTCCAGTCAAGCGCGAGGAGATCTCCCTCCAGACCCTGCGCCAGAGCCTGAGCCTGAGGAGGGTGAGGGTGAAGAAGGAGTCTCGGAGTCCGAGTCCGAGGATTCTGTTGGGTCCGCCTCGCCGACAGCGTTCGCCCCCGCGTCAGCAATCCCTGACGTACGTAACCCCCCCGCCGAACTTCCTCCGGCGCCTTCACCGCTGACTCCGCCGAGAGGCCGCTCGAGCACTCGCTCCTCTCGAAATTCGACCAGCGGAGGGCCACCACAGCCGCCTCCGCCCCCGCAGCGTCCTCCGTCCCCCCCGACGCCGATAATGTCTTCTCCCGCCGCCGCACCTGACAAGGAGACCCTGAAGCTCCTTCTCCCCCTCCGCTATGACGGCAAAACTGTCATCGAGTGCAACAGGTTCCTGTCACAACTCCGCATCTACTGGCTGGTCAACACGTCGCTGACCACCATCGAACTTAAGGTGCAAGTTGCAATGAGTCTGCTCGACGGCGACGCCCGCGCCTGGGCCACGCCTTACTTTGCCCAACTCGCGTCGGTGCAGATGGGTGTACAAGGGGTTACAACCCCCTTCAGGAACGAAGCGGCCTTCACCGCTGCCTTCAAGGCCCGCTTCGGTAATCTCGACGATGCGGCAGCAGCACAAGTGGAGCTGGCGAAGCTCTGTGCGGACAAATCGGTCCGCGAAAAATGCACCGCTGCGGAGTTCTCCGCGCTGTTCAAGGGTCCGGCGGATCGCTCTGGGTATGGGGACCTGGAGCTACGCGACAAGTACCTGAGCGGCATCCCCTCCCGCGTGTACCGAAAGATCGAGCTCGAGACTTTCACCACGTGGTAAGATGCTGACAAGCGCGCCACTGAGGTCGAGCAGATCCTCGACATTAGCCGGGCCCGTCGGCCCGAGTTGAACAACTTTTTCTCGGCCCGAGGTCGAGGTCGCGGTGGGGCACGTGGTGGTGCACCCTCGTCACACACAGCTTCGGCCAGCATCAACGCGGCCGTCAGAAAAGGAGACTTCCCCGGCACGTGCTTTGGCTGCGGGAAGCAAGGGTACCGTCGTTTCGAGTGCCCTAACTGTAAGGATAAACCTTACACAAAACGCGCCGATGCGCGGGCTACGGTTGCCTCGGGTTCCACCCAGGCGGCGACAAGCGCCCCCGTCGCTTCATCCTCGGCGAGTATAAGCGCCGCTTCAGCGAAATCGGAAAGTTCCGAGCTGGCGGACTTAATAGCACAGATGAAGTCGATGCGCGAGGAGTTGGAGCACTATCGAGCGCTCAAAGAAGAGTCTTTTTGATCCGGTCCGCGCTTCGTGCCGCACGCGTCGGACCTCGTAATAACAATTTGTACAATGTATTGGCGACCGCGAATGTTTACGAGTTGGACCACGGGTCCCAGCACTTCCACATCCCGGTGCGCCTCAAAGAAGAAAGACGGCACAAGGATATAGTTGCAATGGTGGACAGCGGAGCCACCACAAAGTTCATCAACAAGCGTTTCATCACGGAGAATCGAGTACGAACACGGAAATTGAAAGAGCCAATCCCGCTTTACAATATCGATGGAACGCTCAATAAAGACGGAAGCATCTCGGAGGTAGCCATACTACAGATGCAGATAGGAGAACA
Source organism: Postia placenta MAD-698-R-SB12 (assembly GCF_002117355.1). NCBI lineage: Eukaryota > Fungi > Basidiomycota > Agaricomycetes > Polyporales > Adustoporiaceae > Rhodonia > Rhodonia placenta. The sequence goes on along the minus strand of NW_020169846.1, from coordinate 331,768 downwards.
CGTCGAGAAGACGGTGTTTACGGTCACGGACATAGGTCCAGAGGATGTGATCGTCGGGTTGGATTGGCTACGAGAGCACAACCCTGAAATCGACTGGGAGTCAGGCTCCCTAAAGTTATCACGATGCCCTGAGACATGCAGTGCCAGGAAAACTAACCGGATGGAGCAAGCAACGACTGTGCGTGATACGGGGGTCAGGCCCACGGCGCGCAGGCGTTCGCTGAAGTCCAAACGGTCGGTTATAGGTGCCTGCTGGAGTAAGGTGCTCCCGGACTTCGAACCCGAAGAAGATCTGGCGGAAGTAGAGTGGGATGAGGCCGACTTGATCGAAGCCTGGAAGCAAGGTATCACGCTTCCCGGCGCTCCTCAGCTGTTCGTTGCAGCAGGACATACGTACTCCCAGCTGTTTGCTGAGGAGGAGATCAAAAAGAAGGTCGTTAAGACCGCCGAGGAGTCGGTACCTAAACAGTACCACGAGTTCCTGAATGTCTTCTCCAAGGAAGCATCAGAACGGCTACCCGAAAGGAAGCCTTACGATCACGCGATTGAACTCGTGCCCGGTTACTCGATGTTCCACTCGAAAGTGTACCCCCTGTCGAACAATGAACAGGAAGAACTTGACAAGTTCCTGAAGGAGCAGTTAGCGAAAGGTTATATACGGGAGTCGAAGTCGCCCATTTCGTCACCTTTCTTCTTCATCAAAAAGAAGGAAGGGACACTTCGACCCATGCAGGACTACCGCCGATTGAACGCGATCACGGTCAAAAATCGTTACCCATTGCCGTTGATCGCCGAGATGGTGGATAAGCTACGCGGTGCTACACTCTTTACGAAGTTCGATGTCCGATGGGGATACAACAATGTCCGGATCAAAGCCGGTGACGAGTGGAAGGCGGCGTTTGTAACTAACCGAGGGTTGTACGAGCCCTTGGTGATGTTCTTCGGTCTCACCAACTCCCCCGCGACCTTCCAGGCGATGATGAATGAGATCTTCCACGATCTCATCGTCGGCGGCAAAGTCCTTGTGTACCTAGACGATATACTCATCTTCTCCACCAACAAAGAGGAGCATGAGAAGGTCACACGCGAGGTTCTGCACCGCCTTCAGGATAATGATCTGTTCCTGAAGCCGGAGAAATGCGAGTGGGACGTTCCCAAGGTCGACTACGTCGGCTATGTGTTCAGTGGCGATGAGGTAGCGATGGATCCCGCGAAGCTGAAAGGAATCAATGAGTGGCCGGTTCCCCGGAACAAAAAAGATGTTCAGAAGTTCCGGGGGTTCTCCAATTTCTACCGCCGCTTTATTAAAGACTTCGCTAAGATCTCGCGACCACTCGACCAGCTCACCGGGAATGACCCATGGCATTGGGGCGAGGAAGAGCAGCATGCCTTCGATGAGCTCAAGCGGCTCTTTGCGACGACTTCAGTCTTGGCGCTGTACGATCCTAATCGGGAGACGCGCATTGAGGTTGACGCCTCGGGCTATGCCACGGGCGGCATATTGATGCAGAAGTAGGATGACAGCAAATGGCATCCCATCGCCTTCAGATCCCATGCGATGGATCCGGCGCAGCGGAACTACGAAATCTACGATAAGGAGATGCTCACAATCATTGAGGCGCTAGACGATTGGCGCCACTATCTCGAAGGATTACCCAATCAGTTCGAGATCGTAACCGATCATAAGAACCTCGAGTACTGGCGTACATCCCAGCATCTCACGCGCCGTCAAGCGCGATGATCGCTGTTCCTGGCTCGCTTCGACTTCCGCATCACACACAAGGCCGGGACGTCCAATGGAAAGGCTGATGCCCTGTCACGACGATCAGACCATCAGATCGGCGATGAGGACAATAACACCGATCAGATAGTCCTCAAGCCAGAGCGCTTCCGCATCGCCTCCGCCCGGCGCGGTCATGCCTCGGTGACGGCCGATCAGTCGCTTCTGAAGCGCATCCGGGAATGCTCGGAGAAAGATCGGGAGGTGGCTGAGGCGCTTGAAAAGGTGCAGGACCTCGGGCCGTCCCGGCTGCAAAGGGGTTTTGAGGAGTGGAATGCCGAACAAGGGCTCCTGCTGTTCCGCGGATGTGTGTACGTCCCAAAGGACGCGGAGCTCCGGCGGGATATAGTCAAAATCCACCACGACTCGCCGATCGCCGGTCATGGCGGTCGTGCCAAAACCCTGGAGCTCGTGTCGCGGAATTACTGGTGGCCTGGGATGTCCAAATTCATCAATGAGTACGTAAGCACCTGCGATGTGTGCAACCATACCAAGACATTCCCAGCCAAGCCCCAGGGTCCGCTGAAGCCGAACGAGATCCCCGAGCGCCTGTGGCAGATCATCACGACTGATATGATCATCGGCTTGCCGAAGTCTGATGGATTCGACTCGATCCTGGTTACCGCCGACCGCTTCACAAAGCAGGTCCACTTCTCAGCCTGTCATGAGACCCTGACGGCAGAAGGTGCGGCAGACCTGTACATCCGCGATGTGTTCAAGCATCATGGGGCCCCGGCCAAGGTCATATCAGACCGAGGTCCCCAGTTTGCTTCGAAATATCTCCATGCGGTGTACAAGGGACTTGGGATCGAGCCGGCGCTGTCCACAGTGTTCCACCCCCAGACGGATGGCCAGACTGAGCGCTGGAATCAGGAGATCAAGCAGTACCTGCGTGCCTTCACAAGCCACAGGCAGGATGATTGGGCGAAGCAGTTACTGCTTGCGGAATTCGCACTGAACAACCGAGTTCACTCTGCGACCGGGCACTCCCCATTCTTCCTGCATCAGGGGTACCATCCTGAGATTCAAGTGCAGATCAATCCAATGTCGGCAATGCCTGCAGCCGCTGATCGGCTCAAAATCCTGAAGGAGATTCGCGACGACACGCGCTCTGCGCTCGAGCTGTCAGCCGAGCGCATGAAAGTGTACTACGACAAGCATGTGCAACAGGCACCGGTCTTCGCGCCAGGGGACAAGGTCTGGCTTGATGCCCGGAACCTTAAGCTGAAACAGCCGAGCAAGAAGCTCAGTCCCAAGCGCCTTGGACCATATGCCGTGCGGCGAAAGCTCAGAGACCTGGATTATGAATTAGTCCTGCCAAAGTCGGTGCCGGTGCACCCGGTATTCCATGTCTCCTTGCTTAGCAAGTACACGCGTAGCGATATCCCGGGCCGGGAGCCGGAGGAGCCGCCTGCGATCGAGGTTGAGGGCGATGAGGAGTACGAGGTTGAGCGGATCAAGGATTCGCGGATCTTCCGGCGTCAACTACAGTACCTCGTCAAGTGGAAGGGTTATGACGATTCACATACGTCATGGGAACCGGCGCGCAACGTTGCCAATGCGCCGGCCCTCATAGCCGACTTCCACCGGAAGAACCCGAATGCCCCTCGCCGCCTCAATGCTGCTACCTTTGGTGGTCTCAACTTCCAGCCGATGCCTTCGCCGCTGACTGAAGCACGCTGCCGCTCCGGGTGGGAGATGGGCAAGGGCGCCTCGCATGAGGTCATGCGCCGTTGAGGGGGGGGTAATGTCACGAGTTGGTACGGCGCCTAGCCGTTTTTTAATTTTTCCTTTTTGCGGACTCGAACCCGCGACCTCTGTACTACCTGCCTGATATGGACGCGTCACTATCTACTGTACGATTAGATTAGATGGGGCGGCAGTGCACGGCACAGCTCGGGCTCCGCTGACACAGCCGCTCTGACTCACCGGCCCCCGGGGCCGCGTCGGCATGCTGTGCACAGACCAGCTGCGCACGGACCAACGCGCACAGCCTGCCCTAATCTCCCCATGTATATAAACCGGCCTCTGCTGCCCTAGGGACCTCAGTTTCGACCTCTTGTCCCTAGGTCAGTAAGCTCCCCTTTGTATTCCTTTCTTACTTAACTAACTAATATACTATCTTGTCCCTAGCCTTAGGTTTGAGCGTAGCTCACCATTGCTTCGGTAAGACTTAGTTGGACGCCCCCAGCCCTTAGGTTTTCCCCCAGTCGCTTGACCTCAAGTCGCGACACTTCCAGGCGATGATGAATGAGATCTTCCACGATCTCATTGTTGGTGGCAAGATCCTCGTGTACCTAGATGACATCCTCATCTTTTCCACCAACAGGGAGGAACATGAAAAGGTCACACGCGAGGTTCTGCGCCACCTTCAGGATAATGATCTATTCCTGAAGCCTGAGAAATGTGAGTGGGACGTTCCCAAGGTCGACTACGTCGGCTATGTGTTCAGTGGCGATGAGGTAGCGATGGATCCCGCGAAGCTGAAAGGAATCAATGAGTGGCCGGTTCCCCGGAACAAAAAAGATGTTCAGAAGTTCCGGGGGTTCTCCAATTTCTACCGCCGCTTTATTAAAGACTTCGCTAAGATCTCGCGACCACTCGACCAGCTCACCGGGAATGACCCATGGCATTGGGGCGAGGAAGAGCAGCATGCCTTCGATGAGCTCAAGCGGCTCTTTGCGACGACTTCAGTCTTGGCGCTGTACGATCCTAATCGGGAGACGCGCATTGAGGTTGACGCCTCGGGCTATGCCACGGGCGGCATATTGATGCAGAAGTAGGATGACAGCAAATGGCATCCCATCGCCTTCAGATCCCATGCGATGGATCCGGCGCAGCGGAACTACGAAATCTACGATAAGGAGATGCTCACAATCATTGAGGCGCTAGACGATTGGCGCCACTATCTCGAAGGATTACCCAATCAGTTCGAGATCGTAACCGATCATAAGAACCTCGAGTACTGGCGTACATCCCAGCATCTCACGCGCCGTCAAGCGCGATGATCGCTGTTCCTGGCTCGCTTCGACTTCCGCATCACACACAAGGCCGGGACGTCCAATGGAAAGGCTGATGCCCTGTCACGACGATCAGACCATCAGATCGGCGATGAGGACAATAACACCGATCAGATAGTCCTCAAGCCAGAGCGCTTCCGCATCGCCTCCGCCCGGCGCGGTCATGCCTCGGTGACGGCCGATCAGTCGCTTCTGAAGCGCATCCGGGAATGCTCGGAGAAAGATCGGGAGGTGGCTGAGGCGCTTGAAAAGGTGCAGGACCTCGGGCCGTCCCGGCTGCAAAGGGGTTTTGAGGAGTGGAATGCCGAACAAGGGCTCCTGCTGTTCCGCGGATGTGTGTACGTCCCAAAGGACGCGGAGCTCCGGCGGGATATAGTCAAAATCCACCACGACTCGCCGATCGCCGGTCATGGCGGTCGTGCCAAAACCCTGGAGCTCGTGTCGCGGAATTACTGGTGGCCTGGGATGTCCAAATTCATCAATGAGTACGTAAGCACCTGCGATGTGTGCAACCATACCAAGACATTCCCAGCCAAGCCCCAGGGTCCGCTGAAGCCGAACGAGATCCCCGAGCGCCTGTGGCAGATCATCACGACTGATATGATCATCGGCTTGCCGAAGTCTGATGGATTCGACTCGATCCTGGTTACCGCCGACCGCTTCACAAAGCAGGTCCACTTCTCAGCCTGTCATGAGACCCTGACGGCAGAAGGTGCGGCAGACCTGTACATCCGCGATGTGTTCAAGCATCATGGGGCCCCGGCCAAGGTCATATCAGACCGAGGTCCCCAGTTTGCTTCGAAATATCTCCATGCGGTGTACAAGGGACTTGGGATCGAGCCGGCGCTGTCCACAGTGTTCCACCCCCAGACGGATGGCCAGACTGAGCGCTGGAATCAGGAGATCAAGCAGTACCTGCGTGCCTTCACAAGCCACAGGCAGGATGATTGGGCGAAGCAGTTACTGCTTGCGGAATTCGCACTGAACAACCGAGTTCACTCTGCGACCGGGCACTCCCCATTCTTCCTGCATCAGGGGTACCATCCTGAGATTCAAGTGCAGATCAATCCAATGTCGGCAATGCCTGCAGCCGCTGATCGGCTCAAAATCCTGAAGGAGATTCGCGACGACACGCGCTCTGCGCTCGAGCTGTCAGCCGAGCGCATGAAAGTGTACTACGACAAGCATGTGCAACAGGCACCGGTCTTCGCGCCAGGGGACAAGGTCTGGCTTGATGCCCGGAACCTTAAGCTGAAACAGCCGAGCAAGAAGCTCAGTCCCAAGCGCCTTGGACCATATGCCGTGCGGCGAAAGCTCAGAGACCTGGATTATGAATTAGTCCTGCCAAAGTCGGTGCCGGTGCACCCGGTATTCCATGTCTCCTTGCTTAGCAAGTACACGCGTAGCGATATCCCGGGCCGGGAGCCGGAGGAGCCGCCTGCGATCGAGGTTGAGGGCGATGAGGAGTACGAGGTTGAGCGGATCAAGGATTCGCGGATCTTCCGGCGTCAACTACAGTACCTCGTCAAGTGGAAGGGTTATGACGATTCACATACGTCATGGGAACCGGCGCGCAACGTTGCCAATGCGCCGGCCCTCATAGCCGACTTCCACCGGAAGAACCCGAATGCCCCTCGCCGCCTCAATGCTGCTACCTTTGGTGGTCTCAACTTCCAGCCGATGCCTTCGCCGCTGACTGAAGCACGCTGCCGCTCCGGGTGGGAGATGGGCAAGGGCGCCTCGCATGAGGTCATGCGCCGTTGAGGGGGGGGTAATGTCACGAGTTGGTACGGCGCCTAGCCGTTTTTTAATTTTTCCTTTTTGCGGACTCGAACCCGCGACCTCTGTACTACCTGCCTGATATGGACGCGTCACTATCTACTGTACGATTAGATTAGATGGGGCGGCAGTGCACGGCACAGCTCGGGCTCCGCTGACACAGCCGCTCTGACTCACCGGCCCCCGGGGCCGCGTCGGCATGCTGTGCACAGACCAGCTGCGCACGGACCAACGCGCACAGCCTGCCCTAATCTCCCCATGTATATAAACCGGCCTCTGCTGCCCTAGGGACCTCAGTTTCGACCTCTTGTCCCTAGGTCAGTAAGCTCCCCTTTGTATTCCTTTCTTACTTAACTAACTAATATACTATCTTGTCCCTAGCCTTAGGTTTGAGCGTAGCTCACCATTGCTTCGGTAAGACTTAGTTGGACGCCCCCAGCCCTTAGGTTTTCCCCCAGTCGCTTGACCTCAAGTCGCGACACTTCCAGGCGATGATGAATGAGATCTTCCACGATCTCATTGTTGGTGGCAAGATCCTCGTGTACCTAGATGACATCCTCATCTTTTCCACCAACAGGGAGGAACATGAAAAGGTCACACGCGAGGTTCTGCGCCACCTTCAGGATAATGATCTATTCCTGAAGCCTGAGAAATGTGAGTGGGACGTTCCCAAGGTCGACTACGTCGGCTATGTGTTCAGTGGCGATGAGGTAGCGATGGATCCCGCGAAGCTGAAAGGAATCAATGAGTGGCCGGTTCCCCGGAACAAAAAAGATGTTCAGAAGTTCCGGGGGTTCTCCAATTTCTACCGCCGCTTTATTAAAGACTTCGCTAAGATCTCGCGACCACTCGACCAGCTCACCGGGAATGACCCATGGCATTGGGGCGAGGAAGAGCAGCATGCCTTCGATGAGCTCAAGCGGCTCTTTGCGACGACTTCAGTCTTGGCGCTGTACGATCCTAATCGGGAGACGCGCATTGAGGTTGACGCCTCGGGCTATGCCACGGGCGGCATATTGATGCAGAAGTAGGATGACAGCAAATGGCATCCCATCGCCTTCAGATCCCATGCGATGGATCCGGCG